>NC_037675.1:66152848-66445370 GCF_003255815.1 Theropithecus gelada | reverse complement strand
AAAAAAAAAAAAAAAAAAAAAAAAAAAAAAGAATCCCAGGCAGAGGTATAGATGTTGAGGGCCAGGGGGTAGTGGGAGCATTACAAACTGGGAAGAGGAAAAAGGAGTCTTCTGTATTGGGATTTTCAAGGATAGGCAGAAAATACATGGTTTGTGGGGAATCTCAAGCCAGCTGATATTTCTGGAGCATAGAATGCAAGGCAAGTGGCCGGGGCAGTGGCTCACGCCTGTAATGCCAGCACTTTGGGAGGCCAAGGCAAGTGGATCATGAGGTCAGGAGATCGAGACCATCTGGCTAGCATGGTGAAACCCCGTCACTACTAAAAATACAAAAAATTAGCCAGGCATGGTGGCACGCACCAATAATCCCAGCTACTTGAAAGGCTGAGGCAGGAGAATCACTTGAACCCAGGAGGCAAAGGTTGCAGTGAGCTGAGATTGTGCCACTGCACTCCAGCCTGGGCAACAGAGCGAGATTACAACTTTAAAAAAAAAAAAACGCAAGGCAAAAATAATTGAGGTAAATGAGACAGCAGCAGTGTAATTGATGGGTCAAAGTACCAGAGGAGGCAGGGAGTGAGGATCTAGAACATGGAGCATGGTGAGAACCAGGGCCAAGTCTTCCCCTGAAGCAGGTAGCTAGGAGGGAAAGATGGGAAGTGGAGTATCTGTGTTCTGAGGGGAGGGAGTCTGTTCATGTCTTCCTTTAACACAGGGGTCTGCAAACTTTTTTGAAACGGCCAGAGAGTAAAGATTTTTGTCTTTGTGGGCCATATAGTCTCTGTCACAGCATCTCAACTCTGCAGCTATAGGGCAAAAACAGCCACAGACAACACTTAACTAAGTGGTGTGTCTGTATTCCAGTGAAACTTTGCATATGGACACTGAGATTTGAATTTTACTTAATTTTTACATCACAATATATTATTCTTTTGATTTCTCTCTAACCCTTTAAAAATGTAAAACCCTTTCTTAGCTCATGGATCATACAAAAGCAGGTGGTGGCTGGGATTTTGCCCACGGGCCACGGTTTGCCAATCCCTTCTTTGACAGATATTTATTGAGTTTCTACTATTTGCCAGGCAGTAAGCCAGGTTTTAGGGATACAAGGTCCCTGCCTGCAGGAATCCACAGAGTGGTTTAGGAATAAGACATAGAAATAAATGACTATGGTAATATAAGCCAAGCCCAGTGCCTCACGAATGGATGAATGAATGAACTAAATAAAAGTATTATATCAAAATAGCTACCTATATCAAAAAGGTTGGGATTTTGACCCCCATGAGGGCTGCATATACTGTGTACTGCACAAATCCAGAAGTTGCCATGCACATGGACTTCAGTGTAAATGGTACCCCCTGGAGTTGTATGGTGGCCCTGGTGGTAGCCCAGTGGAGGACTCTGGGTGCATCCTGAGGCTGGACAGGAAGGCCTCACAGAGGAAAAGGGAGTTGAGCTGAGTCTTGCAAGGTGAGTAGGAACTTTGTCAGGCAAATAAAGCAGGATAGGGCATTCCAGGAGGAGCAACAGTGTGAAAGAACGCTGTATGTGTAAAGGGAAAAGCACGCAGTTCACGAGGCACTCAGGGTGTGGAGAGCGAGCTGTGGAAAATAAGGGTAGAAAGGGAAGTCGGGGCAATACAAGGAAGGGCCTTGTGGGCCACACTGAGTAACTGGCATGCTATCCCAGACCTGCACCGTCCAATCCAGTAGCCATTAGCCACAACTCAGATCCACAGTCACATTTATGTAGCCATGTTCAAATGCCCAGTGGCCATATGGCTAGTGGCTGCCATATTGGACATTTCCATCATCACAGAGAGTTTTATTGGGCACATTTTTGTGATTCTCAGGAGCCTCTGAGGATCTTTAGGCAGAGGCGAGGCAGTACCACGTTTTCATTTAGATGAAATGAAAGGGTGGAGGGTGCATTGGAGCCAAGGAGACTACTATGATAGTCCAAATGAGCAATCTGGAGTCCCTAAAAATGGGCAGTGTCCGTGGGAAAGGGAACAGAGGGACAGATTCAGGAACGACTTAGATGATGGAACCTAGTGATAGGTGTGTGTGGAGCCTGAAGGAGAGGACAAATCCCAGTTTCTAGACGGACCCTGAAATGGCATCTGCTGTCAGTGAAGGAGAAGGCATGGTCAGCCGCTGAGACTTGGGTAGGAGACTTGCTCAGGCCATTTGTCCGTCTGGAGCTGTAACCTTGCTATACAACAAAGAGAAGAGAGTGAAGGGAATAACCTTTTAAAAATGTTTACTCTTCTCTTAATATTTCAAATCACTTTTTATTTATGTATTTATGTATGTATATATGTAAGTATTTATTTATTTTTTTAGAGATGGGGTCTCACTATGTTGCCCAGGCTGGCCCCAAACTCCTGATCAAGAGATCCTCCTGTCTTGGCCTCCCAAATATTGGGAAGCATGAGCCACTGTGCCCCACCACATACATCAACTCCTAGTAACAAGGTATAGCCAAAATTCTTCAGTTATTATATGCCTAGAACAGCTCTTTATCATGTTAGCTACCAAAAGTTTCAAGAAGATGAACAAAAATCTTAAATCTTTAGATTCTCTAAGCATTACATTCTTTAGCATTTATTGAGTGACTGCTATTTACAAGACATTGAGGGTAAAATGAGACATGACAGACACAATCTCAGTCATCAATCTTTGATTAAAAAAGACTTCAAATCAAAGGAATAATACATTTTTAATTTTTAAATTTTGTATTGTACAAATATATGGAGTACATGAGAAATTTTGTTACATGCATATAATGGGTAGTGATCAAGTCAGGGAATTTAGGGTGTCATCACTCAAGCACAATGAATTTTTTTAAGCATATTCACCCTACTCTATCAAATATTCAGGGTATACTTCTAGAATATACCCCAGAGACCAAAAAAAAAACCAAAAAACAAAAAAAACTTCAGGGTATTTATGGTGTTCATTACCCAAGAACAGTACATCTTTGTTAATTATAGTCACTTTACTCTTTCGAACATTTAATGTATTCCTTCTGCCTTACTGTATGTTTGTACCCATTAACCCACTTCTCTTCATCCTCTTTCTTCCACTCACCCTTTCCAGTCTCGAATCTATCTTTTGTTTTGTTTTGTTTTGTTTTTGAGATGGAGTGTCACTGTATCGCCCAGCTTGGAGTATAGTGATGCAATTTTGGCTCACTGCAACCTCCATCTCCCGGGTTCAAGCGATTCTCCTCCTGCCTTGGCCTCCTGAGTAGCTGGGATTACAGGCACCTGCCACCATACCTGGCTAATTTTTGCACTTTTAGTAGAGACGGGGTTTCACCGTGTTGGCCAGGCTGGTCTCGAACTCCTGATCTCAGGTGATCTGCCCACCTCGGCCTCCCAAAGTGCTGGGATTACAGGCATAAGCTACCGCACTTAAAAAAGAATAATAGTTAGATACCAATGCCACCAATCCCCTCCATAGATTCTGTTTTATGTCTGGTGTTCAGAAAAGTAATTTATCTTCAGTTACTATTATTAACAAAATTTCTAAGCAGCTTCAGGATGTTCTGGGTATGAATATTTGAGAGTAAGGAGTTTCCGCTTTCAGCAAAAGCCAGCATAAACTCATTTACCCAGCTGTGACTGAAGAGGTTGGCTTTGCAATCAGATGAACCCGGGTTTGAATCCTGCCTCTGCCACTTACTGACTATATGGCCTTTTGTAACCGTAACATCTCTGAGCATCAGTTTACTCATCTGTAAAATAGGTGAGAGTTTACCTCATAGGATCCATGTGGCAAGTAAGTGAGATGAATGCAAGAGAATCACTTGGCAGAATGCTTGGCACTTGGAAAGCATGCAATAACAGGGACGTATATCCCTCATTTATTCCTCATTTATTCAGTGTCTTCGACCTGGGCAGGAAAACTAAACATGGCCTCTGTCTCTCTTTCCTCATGTCCTCCATCATTCTATTGTGATCCAAGCCAGGTTGGTTGGGCATAAGTGGTTCTACTCCCACTCATCTTGGAATTTTTTCTGTAAAAGGTGCATTATACATTCCTCTCTATTTGGCAAGAGTGCACTTGGTACTTGGACAGTTTCTCCCCACATCATAATGGGAGCTGGGACATGAGTAGCAGCCTGAACTCAAGCTAAGATCTCTTACCATCCCTCTCTGCTGATTCCTGCCACCAGTGATTACCAGTGACAAATTAAGGAGTGTAAGACCACAGTTGGGTTTACTTCTGGCACAGAGAAATGTACACGGTAAAAAGACAAAATCCACAGATGATTTTCACATATTTGTAAAGCGTTCCCCAGAGAGCATAAGTTATACTATGGGAAACCCAAGCGTTGGCCACGTGGCTGTCTCCACATCCTTCAGCTGACTGGGGTCACTAGCATGGTTGGAAACCCAAAATGTCCACATGTTCCCACTAGGATTGTGTTCTCATCCAATTTGCCACTTCTCATCCAATTTCTTGTTTACACTGAACTCTGAATCTCCTTCTAGCATTGACTTCTTACTGCTGTTTCGTTCTGTCAGCTGGTTTGACCCAAACAAGGAAATCAGTCTTTCTTGCTTTGAATATCCCAAGGCAACGACTGGCCCAACACAAAGCTGGGAAATAAAGGTGTGGGGGGTGGGGGTAATTTATTCCTTAAAAAAAAAAAATGTACAACTGATGCTGGGCATGGTGGCTCACGCCTGTAATCCCAGCACTTTGGGAGGCCAAGGCAGGTGGATCAGCTGAGGTCAGGAGTTCAAAACCAGCCTGATCGAGATGGCGAAACCCCGTCTCTACTAAAAATACAAAAAATTTAGCCAGGCATGTTGGCCGGTACCTGTAGTCCCAGCTACTCGGGAGGCTGAGACAGGAGAATCGCTTGAACCCGGGAGACAGAGGTTGCAGTGAGCAGAGAAATCGCATCACAGCACTCCAGCCTGGACGACAGAGCAAGGCTCTATCTCAAAAAAAAAAAAAAAAAAAAAAGTAAAAGTGAAAAGTAAAGAAAGTATCATGAGGGTTGGCTTCATGGGTGTGCAAGCATTGCAGTCCTATGGGACCCTGTGCCCAGAAGGATCCTGTACTTGAGCTTTCATGTACTTTGGTCACAGTCTTAAAATTCTTAATAATTTTATCTTTGAATTTGCGCTTTGTAAGTGAAGTATGTTGGGTCAATGGTGCGTGCATCAGGGGCTTGGAGCCTGGACTGATGCTCAGTACTGCCCCAGGCCAACTCCCTGCCATACTAGACCGAATTCTCAGCCGGGTTCTCAACGGACCCCCTCACCTACCCACGGCCCACCTCTGCTGGGTGCCCCAGGCCCCCTCCCCACCCTCACCCAATGGCCTGCCCTCCACCCGATGCCTCTCCATTGTGGGTTGGGGTGGCCGGCACATGTGAAAGTAAGACGCCTGACCCGAGTTCCCCAGCCCTGGCTTGGGCAAAGCGCCTGAGTCGGTGGCTGATGGGAGGGGAAAGGAGAACCTGCAGCCGGTGGGCCCCGAGCGCATGCGCGCGCCCGAGTCCCCAGCAGTGCCCCCACGGGTTCGGTGCCAGCGAGGATCTGCGCTGGTGGGATTCCCTATGCCTGAGGGAGCACAACAGTAAGTAGCAAATTAAAAACAGCATGACAGGCTGCAGTTGAAAGGGAAGCGCTTCCTATTTGAGCACCTCTGACGGCACTTTTTCCTGCATTTGGAACATGCTCATTTTCGTTCCTCACTGGGCTCCACGGACCCAGTGAGTCGTCATGGTCGGCATTTCGCCGATATTCTGTAGCCCTCTCTGCCGCAGGGAATTTCTCACTGGCCAGCTTCCCCCACCAGGTTTCTTTGATTCTTCTCAAGTCGCCACAGACTTTTCTCATCTCCCTCTTTTCCTGTCCTGTTCACCCCGTTAATCCTTCTTCCTAGCCCCAAACTCCAAATTACCTCATGCTACTGTGCAGAATTCTCTAACACTCTGTTTCCATTTTCCATCTTCCAGGTCGAGTTCCTAAAACCTAACTTTTCATGACCAAATGACCCACTAAAAGTGTTTTTGTGAAACAAAAAACAGGGTATTCCCCAAGAGAAATTCTACTACCAACTCTCTTGGTGGTTTTTGTTGTTGTTTCCAGTGGCAGGCTTTTTGTCTCTCCATTGTGTATATATAAATCACCAATTACTTTCCAACAGCATTTACCAAGTTGTGTTCCCTGGAAGATTAGTGCCATAAAACAGCCCAGAAAAGAAAAGGGTTTTACAGCCAGTAAGTTTGGGAAACATCAAATACTCTGCTTCTCTCCCCTCCCACTCTTTTTTGTAGATTTCTATGTCATATTAGCTTATTAAGGAAATTGGTTTGATTTTATTTTAAATAGCATTTTCCAGTTTCTTTGTCAATGGACCCCCTTTTTTCAGGTAACAGCTACTGACTGTCCAGTTTGAAAGCATTGCCTTAGAGCCAAGATCGGCAAACTTTTTCTGATAAGGGCCAGATGGTAAATATTTTAGGCTTTCTGTGCTGCTACTGACCTCTGTTCTTGTAGCTCAGAAGCAACCATAGACCATACATAAATGAATGAGTGCAGCTGTGTTCCTATAAAATTTTATTTATGGGCTGGGCACGGTGGCTCACGCCTGTAATCCCTGCACTTTGGGAGGTCGAGGCGGGTGGATCACGAGGTCAGGAGATCGAGACCATCCTGGCCAACACGGTGAACCCCCGTCTCTACTAAAAATATAAAAAATTAGCCGGGCGCGGTGGTGGGCACCTGTAGTCCCAGCTATTCGGGAGGCTGAGGCAAGAGAATGGCGTGAACCAGGGAGGCAGAGCTTGCAGTGAGCCGAGATCGCTCCACTGCACTCCAGCCTGGGCAACAGAGTGAGACTCCACCTCAAAAAAAAAAAATTATTTATGAACACTGGAATTTGAATTTCATATCGTTTTCACTTGTCATGAAATAGTCTTCTTTGAATTTTTTTTTTTGGTTCAACTATTTTAAAATGTAGAAAAACATTCTTAGCTCAAGAGACAAATGAAAACAGGTGGTGGGCTAGACTTGGTTGGGAGGCAATATTTTGATAACCTCTGACTTACAGGAAGATGGAGAAAAAAAAGTTACTCATAAGCAGAAGTTGAATACCGTTTCTCTACCTTAACTATTATTATGATTTTTTCAATTGATTCTATCTTCCTCTGGGCTATTAAAAAAAAAGAAAAAAAAGCATTGTTACCCCTTGTGGCTCAGATGGTTTCAACTCCTATGATTAGCTGATACTTACGCTCTTGGTGGTAAATACTTAATTATCTCATGTCTGCAACTATCTCAGCACACACCCTCCTGCTCCAACCAGGTTAGCTCTCTGGAGCTAACATTCTCTCTTCATTCTCCATACGTGAGTCGCTGCAAGTATTACTTGTTGGGAAGAATCTGGATGCAGAACTAGCCATGTTCCTTAAGCTCTTCCCAGTTGCTTGTTTTGAGATAGATACACTCCCCTAGAGCCCAACACCAGACCCAAAGAACTAAACCACAAAGCAGACACCCACATGCTTTAGCGAACAACTAACTCATTCCCAGTCTTTTCATAATGACACCCACATACACATGTTCTTGATTTCATGGCACATCCCATTTTCCTCTTATAAATACATGGAGTTTTAAGCCAAAATTGATTAAAATTGATTTTCTGAAAGGTTTGTTGTTAAGATTATCCCCTAAGATAGCTGGAGATAACGTTGGAGTTGTAAAAACTCAGTTTATAATCACATTGAATGACATACACTTTAAGGCCCTGAAGTATGTTTCTGTTTTGTCTCTTTTTAAATTCTTGTACAGTGGGTATGTGACAGCAATAGAATCAAATGAAGAGGAAATTACAGGGCAGCAACTTTGGACAATAGTGAAAAGGAAAGATGCATTGCTTGCTTTAGTGTTCATGTGACCACTATATCCTAGAAACAGAAATTAAGTGGCAGAGAGTCACCTGTGAGTGTGACTAACGCCATCAATTCCAGGAGAACAAGAAAAAAAAAAGCCTTCTGTCCCAACTGAGAGAGCAACAAAGCCATTTTAAGAAACCAGCATAAAAACATGAACAAAATCTTAAATGAGAGCTGTTTCCTCAACCACCTCATGGAGGAAACGAAGGCAGGCCACCTACGCTGTTAATAAAGTCTCAAAAGTGGGCTTGTTAGGGGACTGAGAACCAGGAAGGTGGCAGTGGGTGGGTGGGTGGGTGGCTGGTGACACTCACTCATTTTTAGTCAACTCTAAGCATGTGTTTTTGCTGATCTGTGGAAAGACAGGGAACACATCAAAGCAATACTCCAGAAGGTAAACCATTGGTATTGTCCACGTCTAAAAGTTCCCTAAATACTTAATAACCCGATTCCCTGATTATGTTTGACATCACACTCTTAGAATAATAACATCTGCAGCACAGCTAGAGCCAGTGGCTGGCGGGCGAGGGAGAGCATCTGGTGGCTAGTCAGAAGACATAGACTGTCGCCTTAGCCATGCCACTGACCTACTGGGTGAGCTTGAATTTCCCCCTTTAAGTTCAACTTCTGCCATCATCCTTACCAGATGCTTATTAACACCTCAAGGCCTTGTAGTCCAGTGATTAAGAATATGGGCTGACTGGGCATGGCGGTTCATGCCTGTAATCCCAGCACTTTGTGAGGCCAAGGCAGGCAGCTCACGAGGTCCGGAGTTCGAGGCCAGACTAGCCAATATGGTGAAACCCTGTCTCTACTAAAAATACAAAAATTAGCTGGGCGTGGTGGCTGTTCTAGCTACTTGGGAAGCTGAGGCAGGAGAATCGCTTGAACCCAGGAGGTGGAGGTTGCAGTGAGCAGAGATTGCGCCACTGTACTCCAGCCTGGGCAACAGAGTGAGACTCCATCTCAAAAAAGAAAGGAAAGAAAGAAAAGAAAAAAGAAAGAGAGAAAGAGAGAAAGAGGGAAAGAGAGAAAGAGAAAGAGAAAGAAAGAAAGAAAGAAAGAGAGAGAGAGAGAGAGAAAGAAAGAAAGAAAGAAAGAAAGAAAGAAAGGAAAGAAAGAAAGAAAGAAAGAAAGAAAGAAAGAAAGAAAAAAGAAGGAAGGAAGGAAGGAAGGAAAGAAGGAAAGAAGGAAAGAAAGAAAGAAAGGAAGGAAGGAAGGAAGGAAGGAAGGAAGGAAGGAAGGAAGGAAGGAAGAAAGAAAGAAAGAAAGAAAGAAAGAAAGAAAGAAAGAAAGAAAGCGGGCCATAAAGTCAGACTGTATTCAAATCTTATCTCTTTCACCCACAAGCTGGGAAACTTTCTCCATGTTACTTAGTATATATTAATATCTCTGTCTTGGTTTACCTCATCTAGAAGTAATTGACAAATGTTAGTGACTATTGGGTGCAGGGGCTCACACCTGTAACCCCAGCACTTTGGGAGGCTGAGGTGGGAGGATTGCTTTGAGCCCAGGAATTTGAGGTTGCAGTGAGCCATGATCACACCACTGCACTCCAGCCTGGACAACAGAGTGAGACTCCGTCTCAAAACAAACAAAAAAAAGTGCTAATGATTAATGTGAAGGTTAATGCCTAAATTCAACTGTGCATGGTGGCTCACACTTGTAATCCCAACACTTTGGGAGGCCAAAGTGGGAGGATCACTTGACGCCAGGAGTTCAAGACCAGCCTGGACAACATAGCGAGGACCTCATCTCTTAAAAAAAAAAAGAAGAAGAAGAAGAAATGCCTAAATCCCCCAATCCCATCCCAAAGAGTGGGAAGGGAGCTAGGCTTAGCCCAGGTGGGATGGAAGGTCTAGAGACTTGGGGATCATAGCAGAGAACCCTCATCTGAAGCAAAGAGACACTGACGACAAGGAGGAGGCAAAGCAAAGCAGGCAATAATTAGAAGTCAGTGCTTATTGAGAGTTTATGATGTTCCACACACTACTTAAAAAAAAAAAAAGATACATAATAGTTGTGCATATTTATGGGGTACATGTGATATTTTGATGCAAGCATACAGTGTATAATGATCAAATCAGGGTAACTGGAATATCCATCACCTCAAATGTTCATTATTTCTTTGTGTTGGGAACATTCCAAATCTTCTAGCTATTTTAAAATATACAATAAATTATTGTTAACTATAGTCATCCTATTGTGCTATTGAATATTAGAGTTTATTTCTTCTATCCAACTGTATTTTTGTACTCATTAATCAACCCCTCTTTATCTCCTCTACCCCCACTACCCTTCAAAGTGTCTGGTAACCACCATTCTACTCACTACCTCCATGAGATCAACTTTTTTAGCTCCCACATATGAGTGACAACATGTAATATTTGTCTTTCTACAGGCACTATTTTGTGGTGCGATATTACACACACAGAACAACCCAATGAGTGCTGTTATACTTATTTGCTCCATTCTGTACATGAGTAAACCAAGGCTTAAAGAGGTCAGGCAAATTGTTTAAGGTCCCAGAACTAGCAAGGGCAGAACCAATAATTCAACTCCGTTTCCTTGGCTCTAAAGTGCATTCACTTAAACACTGCACAAGCTGAGTATCAAAAGGCCAGGAGATGGGGAGTTATTGCTTAATGAGTACAGAGTTTCTCTTTGGGGTGATGAAGAAATTATGGGCCGGGCAAGGTGGCTCACACCTGTAACCCCAGCCCTTTGGGAGGCCAAGGCCAGTGGATCACCTGAGGTCAGGAGTTCAAGACCAGCCTGGTCAACATGGTAAAACCCTGTCTCTACTGAAAATACAAAATTAGCCGGGCGTAGTGGTGTATGCCTATAAACCCAGCTATTTGGGGGGCTGAGGCAGGAGAATTGCTTGAACCCAGGAGGCGGAGATTGCAGTGAGCCAAGATCACACCATTGCACTCCAGCCTGGGCAACAAGAGCGAAACTCAGTCTCAAAAAAAAAAAAAAAAAAAGAAAGAAAGAAATTCTGGAAGTAGTTGTGATGCTTACACAACATTGTGAATGTACTTAATGCCACTGAATTGTCTACTTTAAAATGGCTAAAATAAATTAGCCAGGCATGGTGGTGCACGCCTATAGTCCCAGCTACTTGGGAGGCTGCGGTGGGAGGATCTCTTGAGCGGAGCTCAAGGCTGTAGTGAGCTGTGATTGCACCACTACCCTCCAGCCTGGGCGACAGAGCAAGACTGTCTCAAAAAAAAAAAAAAAAAAAAAAAATTGGCCAGGTGTGGTGGCTCATGCCTGTAATCCTAGCACTTTGGAAGGCCAGGGTGGGTGGATCACTTGAGGTCAGGAGTTGGAGACCCACCTGACCAACATGGCAAAACCTTGTCTCTACTAAAAATAAATAAATAAATAAATAAATAATAAAAAAAATTAGGCCAGGCTTGGTGGCTCACACCTGTAATCCTGGCACTTTGGGAGGCCAAGGCGGGTGGATTGCTGGAGCTCAGGAGTTCGAGACCAGCCTGGGCAACATGGTGAAACCCTGTCTCTACTAAAATAGAAAAACTTAGCCGGGCGTGGTGATGCATGCCTGTGGTCCCAGCTACTCAGGATGCTGAGGCAGGAGAATCACTTAAACCCAGAAGAGAGAGGTTGCAGTGAGCCGAGATCATGCCACTGCACTCCAGCCTGGGTGACAAAGTGAGACTCTGTCTCAAAAAAAAAGAAGCCGGGTATGGTGGTGAGTGTCTGTAATCCCAGTTACTTGGGAGGCTGAGGCAGAAGGATCGCTTGAACCCAGAAGGCAGAGGTTACCGTGAGCTAAGATCATGCCACTGTACTCCAGCCTGGGCAACAGAGCAAGACTCTGTCTCAAAAAAGTAAAAATAAAAATAATGGTTAAAATGGTAAATTATATGTTAAGCATATTTTATCCCTTCCACACATAAAAAAATGCCAGAAGACAGGTTGAAAGTTCCCCTCAATCCCAAGAGGTTAAAGAGAGCTTTGGAAGTCAGGAATCAAACTAGGCATTAGTGATTGAGAAAAACAAAAGCTAGAATGGACTTTCGTCCCTCCCTTGCAAAAAAGATAGTTTGTAAAACATGGTCAATAATAAACTTGAGCTTATTCCTTGAAGAAAGCATTTTGCACCCTTGGAAGTCCACAGGCACAAAGACACCACTCTCACGGGCCTTTCCTAGGATTTCATAGAGAAAAAGTAAAGTATGAAAAAAAAAAAAAAGATCCAGGGTATCATTAGGAAAAAAAAAAAAAAAAAAGCCAGAGAACTACCAAGGGGGAAAAGCCTACCTTTTAAGTTTAAAAAAACTGAATCAATCCAGTAAGGGCTGTGTTTGTTGGACAATATTTCTTTCTTGTATAATTAAGACTTGGAATACAAAATGTGCTCACCAAGGCCGGGCGCGGTGGCTCAAGCCTGTAATCCCAGCACTTTGGGAGGCCGAGACGGGCGGATCACGAGGTCAGGAGATCGAGACCATCCTGGCTAACACGGTGAAACCCCGTCTCTACTAAAAAATACAAAAAACTAGCCGGGCGAAGTGGCGGGCGCCTGTGGTCCCAGCTACTCGGGAGGCTGAGGCAGGAGAATGGCGTGAACCCGGGAGGCGGAGCTTGCAGTGAGCTGAGATCCGGCCACCGCACTCCAGCCTGGGCGACAGAGCCAGACTCAGTCTCAAAAAAAAAAAAAAAAAAAATGTGCTCACCAAATAATGAAGGAAGTGAAATAAATGTGTGAAAGAGCCGGGAAAATGGAATAGATGATGCCTTGATAAATCCCACGGGAGAGAATCATGATAAGCAGGTTATTTCCAGTCATAAAACAGTCTGTAAAACAAAGGTGCAGGATCTACACTGGTCCACTTTGTTAAGAAGGCTTGTGGAATAACCTAGGAAAGTCAGAAACCCCGTGCAGGGTGGGATGGGGGTTGCCTGGTGGAAGAGCACCTGAGCTTCTCGTTTTCCTCACTGAACAGCAGGAGAATCTTAAACAGCTCAGTGAGTGGGGCTGGGCCAGGGGGAAGGGCAGTGGTATCCCCTCTCCAGAGAGTGAAAACTGGCTGAAGATGAAAATTAGTCTGGCAGGCCCAGACATGACGAACAATACTCCTACATCTCCATTCCACAAGGCATTTGGCTGGATCCCATAGAAGCTGGGAATGGCCATTTTTCCCCTGGGGTAGTGGCTCCAATCCAATGCATTGATTATTCATAGTTGCTAGAAGCCTGGGAGCTGATAATAAATCTGACTGGCTGATAAGAAGATGGTTCACTAGGCCAGGCTCACGCCTGTAATCCCAGCACTTTGGGAGGCTCAGGCGGGCGGACCATGAGGTCAGGGGTTCGAGACCAGCCTGACCAACATGGTGAAATCCTGTCTCTACTAAAAATACAAAAAATTAGCCAGGTGTGGTGGTGAGTGCCTGTAATCCCAGCTACACAGGAGGCTGACCAGGAGAATCGCTTGAACACAGCAAACGGAGGTTGCAGTGAGCCAAGATCCCGCCATTGCACTCCAGCCTGGGTGACAGAGCAACACTCTATCTCAAAAAAAAAAAAAAAAAAAAGGCCGGGCGCAGTGGCTCAAGCCTGTAATCCCAGCACTTTGGGAGGCCGAGGTGGGTGGATCACGAGGTCAGGAGATCGAGACTATCCTGGCTAACATGGTGAAACCCCGTCTCTACTAAAAATACAAAAAACTAGCCGGGCGTGGTGGCGGGCGCCTGTAGTCTCAGCTACTTGGGAGGCTGAGGCAGGAGAATGGCGTGAACCCGGGAGGCGGAGCTTGCAGTGAGCCGAGATCACGCCACTGCACTCCAGCCTGGGAGCGAGACTCCGTCTCAAAAAAAAAAAAAAAAAAGATGGTTCACTGGATGTTTTGTAGACATGTGTCCATGTGGCATTAAACTCTGGCCCACTGCCTCCCTACTGGCTTCTTTCTGGTGGTCCAGAGCCTATGTGAGGGTAAGGACTTGGAGAAAACTGTGTCTCCTCAGAAGATGAAAGTCTCGGAAAGGGAACTGTTTGTTCCTGGCAGTACTGCCCTTTTACCTGGGCAAGAGGTACCCTTTTCCTAGGCCCTATGCATTAAAAGTGCCCTCTCTGGCTCTCCACTGGCAGCCACCCTCCCTCAGAGTGATGTGCCTACTGCACGTCCAAGCCACTCTTCTAACATAACACTCCCAGAATTTCTTGTACAAATAGCTCTGAGCCCACTTCCAGGTCCTGTGATGTCCTCTTCTGTCTGTCTGTCTTTTGGGTCTGTCCTTCAGAGGACAGACCTCTGCATAAGTAGATGCTCCTAAAACTTAAGGGGTAGCCAAGTGGCAACCGTGGGGAAGGAGGTGCAACATATGGATGAAGCGTGGACATGTGGGCTGAAGTGTCTACCCACATGCACACAAAATCCTTCACAATGCAAATGAGACCAGGGTGTAAAGAGAAGGGAGTGGGCTGGGGGGCTGGGCAGGTACTCCCTGGTCTGCTGTGTCCCCATGCAGAACCCTGAACCCTGAGGAGTCCAAGAATTCTAAATTTGTAACTGACTCTCTAGGTTGTTATGCAGATATATGCATCAAGGTGGGAGGATATAACTTCATTAAGCAGCTTGCTGGTTTGGTGTAAAACTTTCAAAGGTGTGGCCAAATGGTACGTGGGCCTTCGTTCATTCTCTTGTCCTAGGCCCTGCAGATGTGGGATGGGCTTGTTTCTAGGTTGCATCCCTTTCTTCCAGATGCCACTTCCCGATAGCAGGGTATTCAATATGTTTGTCTTTCTCCCTCTTAGACCTAAGAAGTAAACCACTCATCCTTGATTTGCAAAAACCTGCTGTTTATTTTTAAGGGTGAAACCATGAAAGCGAAACCATTAGTCTCCAAGTTAACCGAACAAGGCAAGAGAATCCACACTTTCTCCAAGGAGTAAACAACTCAGTCAAATCGTACAGGAGATAAAAGGTAACGAAAATTCCTGTTTTCCTTTAGGTTTGTCTCCATTGATCTAGGAACAGGGGGAGG
The DNA here is from genome assembly GCF_003255815.1 of Theropithecus gelada. Lineage (NCBI taxonomy): Eukaryota > Metazoa > Chordata > Mammalia > Primates > Cercopithecidae > Theropithecus > Theropithecus gelada. Next base: position 66,430,428 of record NC_037675.1, on the reverse strand, counting down.
GAGGCCAGGCTTCTACCTATAGCTGGGAAGTAGCCCTGGCTTTTACTTTTAGCTCTAGGGGGAGATGTTTGTGGAAAGCACCTGTTGATTGGCAGCTCAAAGCATTTTCCTTTTTCTCTCCCTAGAGAACCTGCTGAGTGTCCTGGAGGAAATGGGAGGTAAACTGTTCAGAGTAACAAGCCTGGTGAGGAGGCTGTCTAAATGAGCACCAGCCCGGGTTACTTATGGTAGGGAGTTAGGATAAAATGTCTGGCACACCCTGGAGATTTGGAGGCAGGTTGGGTAGCAAACTGCTGCCCTGAATATGCAGAGAGGGTGCCAGGTGAGTCTCCTTCTCATTCCTCATAGTCCTGAAGTTTCACAAAACACTTACGGAAAGCATTCAGTGAGGTTATTGACATTTGTGATGGAGAGGGAGGGGGAGAAGCCACTGGTGAGTTTGGCCCAGCTGTCCTGAGGTTGACTGGCACCCTCAGGATGGCAGTGAAGCTTAAGTCTAAAGAAGGTGGACTCCTGACTACTCTCAGCCTAGCATTGGGGAAGAGGCCCTGCTCCCGCAGAGGGCCAGACCTCTGAGAAGGGGGCAATTGTGCGACCCTAAGAGAGAGCACTGCCTTAAACGTTATACCCTAAACGCCTCGCTTGCCCCACCCTAGGCCCAGCCCTGAGGCTGCCAGGTCCAGCAGGTGGTTCTAGGGTTACTAGGCAGCTAAGCCACATGTGGGTTGGTTTTTCCTGTCTTGAGAGAAGAAAAGTAAAGCCTTCACAGAGAAGCAGTCCTCTGACAACCAGTGGACTCCCCTGGGAGATTTGGAGAGGGGCATCCATCCAGCCACAACCTTCCACTGACTCAAAGCCACTTTATTAAACTGATCTCATCCCTGCCCTCAGCTGCCCTCGAATGCTCTCTCTTGTCTTTTCTCCCCAGACCATGTGGTCCTGGACCCAGAAAGTACCAATGCTTACCTCCAAGAAGCAGAAGGTAATCTGAGTGTAATGAACACAGGCATGAAGCTGTCTGTGCCTTCCAACCCACAGAGGTTCTCCTACTTCAGTGTGCTGGGGACTGTGGGATTCTCATCAGGTAGACACGACTGAGATGTGCAGGTGGCTTTTGGTGGCTGGTGGAGGCTCAGCGTGGTCAAAGAATGTGTGAGTAGAAAAGAGTGGTTTAAACTAAAACCCAAGGAAGGCACCTCAGTTATTGGGCTCTCTGCCAAAGTCAATACCAGGCTCTCACCTACCCCTGCACTGACATCTTTCTTTTTTTTTTTTTTTGAGACAAAGTCTCTCCCTGTCGCCCAGGCTGGAGTGCAGTGGCACAATCTTGGCTCAGTGCAAGCTCCACCTCCCGGGTTCACGCCATTCTCCTGCCTCAGCCTCCCAAGTAGCTGGGACTACAGGCACCCACCACCACGCTTGGCTAATTTTCTGTATTTTAAGTAGAGATGGGGTTTCACCGTGTTAGCCAGGATGGTCTCGGTCTCCTGACCTCGTGATCTGCCCGCCTCGGCCTCCCAAAGTGCTGGGATTACAGGTGTGAGCCACCACACCCGGCCAACATCTTCTTAAAAGACAGACTCATGACTTTAGAAGAAGGCCAAGTGTCATTCTACAACGTGGAGAATTTAACCCCCAGCTCCATTTCTCAGCCATGAGTATTCAGAAAAATCTTTCCTTTTTTCTGGCTGCCCTCAGAAGGGGCCAGCGTTACCCTCTTCCCCTAATAGGAAGCCCCTTCTGAGCATATCTCCTAGCAAGAAACTTGGAGTGTGAGTCATAGGCACCCAGGAGTGCTTCTCAAACCATCTTTGCCGAGGCCATGGGAGCACAAGGCTTCTTATTGCTTATGGGATGATTTGGGTGGTTGGCAACGTAGTAGAAATAACATGAACAGGACATCCCTCGCCATGAGTCTTATCCTGTTTTAATGTGGTAGCCAAGCAAAAACTTTTCTCAACTCAATTTCTTCTACTTTCATCAAATGCCATTTAAAACCCCACTTCAAACTCTCTAGAAAAAACCAATTCCTCTGTCCTAAGCTCTCTCTTCCAAACAATTGTTAGGAGAGCAAACGAAGATAATTGTGTAGCCACAGAAAAAACTTAATAACAAAGGCATTATCGAGAATCATACTCAACACATGCATGTTATTTCTATAGCAAGATGTGATGTGAGGACAAAAACTATGTGAGGTTTCTTTTTTTTTTTTTTTTTTTTTGAGACGGAGTCTCACTCTGTCACCCAGGCTAGAGCGCAGTGGCTGGATCTCAGCTCACTGCAAGCTCCGCCTCCCGGGTTCACGCCATTCTCCTGCCTCAGCCTCCTGAGTAGCTGGGACTACAGGTGCCCGCCACCTCGCCCAGCTAATTTTTTGTATTTTTTAGTAGAGACGGGGTTTCACCATGTTAGCCAGGATGGTCTCGATCTCCTGACCTTGTGATCCGCCCGTCTCGGTCTCCCAAAGTGCTGGGATTACAGGCGTGAGCCACCGTGCCCGGCCGTGAGGTTTCTATATGCTTAAAATAGTGTCTTGTATATATTCCATAGAGACCCTACAACATGGGTGTACATCACCATAAAAGATTTTCCTTCTAGGTTTCAAAGTATGTGCTGACTATAACTGAGGGAGGCTTAATGATTGGCAAAATTCAGGGATTCCTGCTCTGGCCCAGATGTTACTTTCATTCCCATTTGTGATAACAGGGTAGATATTTCAGAACTTTAGGACGAAGACTGACCAAAATAATTTTACTGTCCCTTGATTTCCTATTAAATTCAGCCTCAAGCAATATCCACACTGTTCCTATCCTCTGTCTGAGAGTGGGATTATTCCATTATCTGAATGGTCCATGGTCCCAAAACTGGGCAGCTCACCAGAATTGGGGGTGAAGGACAAAGGGGGCACCTCACACCTGTGGTGGGGCCTCTGTCAATGAGGAAGGGAGATGATTTGCTTCCAGTTATTACTTTCCTCAGAGCAGAAATTGTGGGCCCACAGTGGCATCCCATTGCAACTTTCATACCACACTGGGACATGAGTACATGTATATTTCTATTCTAAAATGGAAAGCATGTATGATTTCTAAACAAAGAGCTACTTTAACAGGAATGTGTAGACAGTGTTCTCTTCCTATATTGCAACTATCAGCCCATCTTCTGGAGAGAGTGTTTGGACCTTGGAGTTTCCTGCTTAATCACAATAGATAAGCACCATAGCATGACGTTTAAAAAACACAGACTCTGGGCTGGGCATGATTGCTCGTGTCTGTAATCCCAGCACTTTGGGAGGCCGAGGCGAGCAGATCACCAAGGTCGGGAGTTCAAGACCAGCCTGACCAATATGGAGAAACCCCATCTCTACTAAAAATACAAAATTAGCCAGGCATGGTGGCACATGCCTGTAGTCCCAGCTACTAGGGGGGCTGAGGCAGGAGAATCGCCTGAACCTGGGAGGTGGAGGTTGCAGTGAGCCGAGATTGTACCATTGCACTCCAGCCTGGGTAACAAGAGCAAAACTCCATCTAAAAAATAAATAAACATGGACTCTGAAGCCCAACTGTCTGGGTTCAAATCCTGGCTCTGGTGCTTACTAGCCGGGAGGGTTTAGGCATGACACTCAACCCCTCTGTGCTTCAACTCCCCTATCTGTGCCTCAGCTATATGGGAATGAGGATGGTCCCCACACCAGAGGGCTAGTAGAAGGCTTTCATGGGCTGGATGCGGTGGCTCACTCCTATAATCTCAGCACTTTGGGAGGCCAAGGGGGGAGGATTGTTTGATCCCAGGAGTTCAAGACCAGCCAAGGCAATATGATGAAACGCCATCTCTACAAAAAATACAAAAATTAGCCAGGCATGGTGGCACATGCCTGTAGTTTCAGCTACTTGAAAGGCTGAGGCAGGAGAATTGCTTGAGCCTGGGAGGTCGAGACTATAGTGAGCCATGTTTGCACCATTGTACTCCAGCTTGAGCAACAAAGTGAGACCTTGTCTCAAAAAAAAAAAAAGGGGGGGGTGGGGGCCCAGGCACGGTGGCTCACGCCCGTAATCCCAGCACTACAGAGAGGCCGAGGCAGGCGTATCACCAAGGTCAGGAGTTCGAGACCAGACTGGCCAACATGGTGAAACCCTGTCTCCACTAAAAATATAAAAAAATTAGCCGGGCGTGGTGATGGGCGCCTGTAATCCCAGGTACTGGGGAGGCTGAGGCAGGAGAATTGCTTGAACCCAGGAGATGGAGGTTGCAGTGAGCTGATACAGTGCCACTGTACTCCAGCCTGGGCAACAGAGTGAGACTCTGTCTCAAAAAAAAAAAAAAAAGAAAGAAAAGAAAGAAAAGCTTACATGAATTACTATCTATAATATTAAGCACATAGTAAGCAACTATAAAAGCATTTGTAAAATAAATATATAATTACACGTCTGTTCATCTTACATGCCTCCCACAAGAAGGAAAAAGTCATTTCTTGGTGTTAGGAGGTCTCAGGCCCCACTGGGAAATTTCTGAGGGTCTCCTGTAACAGAAGCTCAAAGACTTACAATATTAGCTTTTAGAACAAAATCACAAAACTGAGACCACACCTGGTCTAGACTCTTACCTTAGAAAAGACTACACACAAATCACCTTCACATCAGCCTAGTCCAATTTGAACTACCCCCTAGAATATTGCAAACAGTAATTATTTTAACCAAATGAGTTTAAATTACTTATTCATCAATGTGGGCTTTATGGACGAGTAAAACAGTTTCATGTTGAGTTGGAGATGAATGCAATTGTTTTCTAAAAATAACATATCGAGGTCAAATTCATACAATTATTTTTTAAATCTTAAACCACCCAATTGAGAGAATAGCCTGAAAGGATCTCCAGCTTTCACCTGCTTGCAAAGTTACTCCCAGGGCTAGCCAACGTATGTCCTCCAGATGAGATTTTACCACCTCGCCTGGTAAATAAGAATGACCTTCCTTATACCATAAATGTATTAACTCATACTCTATGATGTGGTTATTATCATGTCATGAAACTGTAACAGGCAGATTTTTACAAGACCCTTCCTTCTTTGTGTGTAGGGACCTCATGTGAGTGAATCATCAGAGAACGATTCTGAAGTGGGTGGAACCAGAGACCTGAGTGGCAACGGCTTAAAGCAGGGGTCTCCAATCCCCAGGCCGTGGACTGGTAGGGGTCTGTGGCCTGTTAGGAATCGGCCCATACAGCAGCAGGTGAGCGTTACTACCTGAGCTCTACCTCCTGTCAGATCAGCTGCGGCATTAGATAGCATGCCCGACTAATTTTTGTATTTTTAATAGAGAAGGGGTTTCGCCATGTTGGCCAGGCTGGTCTCAAACTCCTGACCTTGTGATCTGCCCTCCTTGGCCTCCCAAAGTGCTGGGATTACAGGTGTGAGCCACCACGCCTGGCGGGAATCGGATGGTTTTAAAGTGTGGTGCACTTCCCCGCTTGCTGTCTCGCTCCCTTCTGCTGCCCTCTAAGACATGCTTTGCTTACGCTTCACCATCTGCCATTATTGTAAGTTTCTCAAGGCCTTCCAATCGTGCTTCCTGTTAAGTGTGTGGAACTCTGAGTCAATTAAACCTCTTTTCTTCATAAATTACCCAGGTTCAGGTAGTTCTTTATAGCAGTGTGAAAATGGACTAATACACTCCTGCACCCTCACCCCTACCCTCACTGTCCATGGAAAAATTGTCTTCCAATAAACCAGTCCCTAGTGCCAAAAAGGTTGGGGACCACTGGCTTAAAGATATCTATCTGTATGGACACATACAGCTCACAGCTCAGCTGTGGACTAGATATACTCTTATACTAACTGTACTAGATGAGAATGAAAGGCTTCTAGAAGTTCCAGAAGGTTGAGTTTTAGTGGAGCTGGACTTTGATGTTACATGGAATGAGATGTATCTGTTGGGCCACGTTCCCTGGACTAGGAAGCAGTATTACACCCAGTGGCCACATCGCTGAGAGGCACGAACAGGAGCCGGGATCATAAGAAGCCCAGATGCCTGCAAAGCTGGGCCTTGAAGAGTTGACATGAATGCATTTCTTTTTTTTTTTTTTTTTTTTGGGACGGAGTCTCACTCTGTTGCCCAGGCTGGAGTGCAGTGGCGCAATCTCGCCTCACCACAACCTCCACCTCCTGGGTTCAAGCAATTCTCCTGCCTCAGCCTCCTGATAGCTAGGACTACAGGCACACACCACCATGCCGGGTTAATTTTTGTATTTTTAGTAGAGACAGGGTTTCACTTTGTTAGCCAGGCTGGTCTCAAACTCCTGACCTCGTGATTCGCCTGCCTCAGCCTTCCAAAGTGCTGGGATTACAGGCATGAGCCACCGCACTCAGCAAAATAAATGCATTTCAAGAGCAGGGAATCTGAGGGCCATGTACAGATCTTAGATATTTTCACAGAATTTCTTAGGATAAGAAACCTAAGTATGTTTATGTTGCTATATTCTGAGGTGTTATTTTCTTTAGATATCCCCTTCATTTTGTATAAAATGTCTTTTGTTTATATCAACTTTTTTTGCCTTTATTAAGGGAGTTTGGCCTATGGGGTGTGTGTGTGTGTGTGTGTGTGTGTGTGTGTATGTGTGTGTGTGTTTTGTTTTGTTTTTTTGAGACGCAATTTTGCTCTTGTCACCCAGGTTGGAGTGCAATGGCGTAATCTGGGCTCACCGCAACCTCCGCCTCCCGGGTTCAAGCAATTCTCCTGTCTCAGCTTCCCAAGTATCTGAGATTAAAGGCATCTGCCACCATGCCTGGCTAATGTTTGTATTTTTAGTAGGCCCGGCCAGCCTATGCTTTCTTTGGAGTAAATAGGGCCACATTTTATCCCTAGAGCCCTGAGCAGTAGAGAAAGGAGGAGTGAAAAATGAGAGAAGCTAAAGGACAGGCCGGGCGCAGTGGCTCATACCTGTAAATCCCAGCACCTTGGGAGGCTGAGGCAGGCAGATCACCTGAGATCAGGAGTTCAAGACCAGCCCGGCCAACACAGTGAAACCTTATCTCTACAAAAATACAGAAATTAGCCGGGCATGATGGTGGGTGCCTGTAATCCCAGCTACTCAGGAGGCTGAGGCGGGAGAATCTCTTGAACCCAGGAGGCGGAGGTTGCAGTGAGCTGAGATGCGCCACTGCACTCCAGTCTGGATGACAGAGTGAGACTCAGTCTCAAAAAAAAGAAGTTAAGGGACAGACAAAAACCCAGGGAGAAACAGCCTGTCCTGCCAGCTGAGCATCTTGCTGTAGCCTCCCACATAGCTGAAAATTCAGAACCAAGAGCCCACTCCCCAATTCCGTGAAGACAGCCTTCTCCCTGCCTCCTGGGACCGTCCCTTCTTCAAAAGTCATCTCATAGCCAAGACCTCTCCAGTTGTGCCCCCTTTGCTGTCAGTCTTCCCAGGTCCTCCAGTATCCATCTTCTCATTTTCTCAAATGCAAAGTCTTCTTTATAGCTGCAGCTTGCCCTGATATTTGTGTTTCCTCCATGTTGTTTTTACAAGTATTCTATAATATATAGAGATAATTTTTACCTTGTCTGATTAGAGTTGAAGTTCTTTGAAGGTGAATAGCTTCTATGTCCTTTGTAAGTCTCTGCCATTTCATTTATGTTAAGCAGTTTTTCTAAAGCAAAATCTCTTTATTATTTTTTAAATGTATCACTGTAAAAACAACAACAACAACAACAAAAACTCCACACAGTACAGAAAAGAAGAAAATTTAAAAATCCCATCCCAAAGAGATAACATCCATTAATAGTTTGGAATACATCTTCACCACACCTTGGTCTGCTGCATGTACAAAGATTGACAAAAATGGGATCTTCATATTCTGGGTCACAACTTTCTCCTTTTATCATAATGTTGCTACACAGACTGACTTCATTCCTCTAAATTGCAATATGATATTCCAAGACACAGATGTTTCATAATATTATTGGTCTATTTAATAGATACAGAGGCTGTTCCAGATGGACTTTCAGGTTGTAAGAAAGCAGTCAAGGATAACTTCTTTGTTTCAAGCTTGGGTTCCTTGATAGATAGATGGTGGTAATGCCAATTAAGATGTGGAATATGCTAGGTGTGGTGGCTCACAGCTGTAATCCCAGCACTTTGGGAGACTGAGGCGGGCAGATCCCTTGAGGCCAGGAGTTCGAGATCAGCCTGGCCAATATGGCAAAACCCTGTCTCTACTAAAAATACAAAAATTAGCCAGGCCTGGTGGCGGGGGCCTGTCATCCCAGTTATTCAGGAGGCTGAGGCAGGAGAATTGCTTGAATGCAGCAGGTGGAGGTTGCAGTGAGCCGAGATCACACCACTGCACTCCACCCTGGGTGACAGAGCTAGACTCTGTCTAAGAAAGAAAGAGAGGAAGTGAGGAAGGAGGGAGGGAGGGAAGAAGAAAGGAGCAGAATACCAGAGAAGTAGCAGGTCTTGGGTGTATAAATAGTTGTTTATTTTCTCTGATTATTTTCTCCTTACAATAATACAACCATCAAAATCAGAAACTAACATCAATAACTTACTGCTATCTAATCCTCATGAGCCACTTGAGTTTCACTAATTGTTCCAGTAACGTCCTTTATAGAAAAGTATTCAATCCAGGATCATGCATAGCATTTAATTGTCATGTTTTTTCAACTTGCTTTAATTTGGAAGAGCTCCCCACTTGTTCATGGACTTTCATGGCTTTGAATTTAAAAAAAAATTTTTTTTTTTTTTTTTTTTTTTTTTTTTTTGAGACAGAGCCTCGCTTTGTCACCCAGGCTGGAATGCAGTGGTGCGATCTCAGCTCACTGCAAGCTCCGCCTCCCAGGTTCACACCATTCTTCTGCCTCAGCCTCCTGAGTAGCTGGGACTACAGGTGCTCGCCACCACGCCTGGCTAATTTTTTTGTATTTTTAGTAGAGACAGGGTTTCACTGTGTTAGCCAGGATGGTCTTAATCTCCTGACCTCGTGATCCACCCACCTCACATCTGGGATTACAGGTGTAAGCCACCATGCCCGGCCAAAAAAAAAAAAAAACAGTTTTAACAAAAAAACAAAAAAAGAAGAAGGAGACTAAGGACAACTAAATGCAATGTGGAATCTTGGGTCAGAAAAGAATGTTAGTGAGAAAATGATGAAACTGGAATAAGGCATAATACTAATAATATTACTACTAATATTATTAGTTAATAATGTTATGGCAATGTTAATTTTATGATTTTGATCATTCTGCTATGATTATGTAAGATGTTAATATTAAGGGAATCTAGGTGAAAGGTTTCCTATAGGAAACCTTCCTATAGGAAGACTTGATAGGATTTTTGTAACCTTTCTGTAAGTACAACATTATTTCAAAGTGTGTATATATATATATATATATATATATATATATATATATATATATATATAAAGTATTGCATTTTGGGCACATATTCCCAGGATCTCCTTAGGGCTGTGTCATGGGCTAAAAAATAAAATTAAAAATATTAAAAGTATTGCATTTTATTTAGAAAAAATTCAAATAAGATAGACATATTCAAACTAAAAAATGAAGAATAAATAAGCAAGAAATTGTACTAACTTTATACAAACTCTCCCAGAAAACAGAAGAGGAGACATTTCTCCCATTGTTATTCCGATACCAAAATCAGAAAAGACACTACGAAAGGAAAACAAAAACAAAAACCATGGACCAATATTCTTATGAATCTAAACAGGATAATTCTTAAAATATTAGCAAATCAAGGGCTGGGTATGATGGCTCACTCCTGTAATCCCAGCACTTTGGGAAGCTGAGGTGGGTGGATTCACCTGAGGTCAGGAGTTTGAGTCCAGCCTGGTAAACATGGTGAAACCCTGTCTCTACAAAAATACAAAAATTAGCAGGGTTACAAATCCTAGTTACTCAAGAGGCTGAGGCAGGAGAATCACTTGAACCTGGGAGGTGGAGGTTGCAGTGAACTGAGATCGCACCATGGCACTCCAGCCTGGGCAACAGAGCAAGATTCTGTCTCAAAAAAATAAAAGAAAAAAAAAAGAAAAAAGCAAATCAAATCTAGTAATAAATAAAAAGAAAAAGTATAATACATCATGACCAAGTAGGGTTTATCCCAGGAACGCAAAGTTGGTTTCCTGGTTTTGAATGTTGGTTCAATATATTAAAAACTCAATATAATTAACTATATTAACAAACTAATAAAGGTATGGCCATAAAAGCATTTGCCAAAATCTAGCATGTTTTCATGATAAAAACCACTCATGTAACTGGGGATGGAAGGGAACTTTCTCAAACTGTAAAGAACAACATGCTGGCTGGGTGCAGTGGCTCATGCCTGTAATCCCAGCACTTTGGGAGAAAATATTTGCAAACACACATCTGTGAAAAAGAATTTATATCCAGAATACATTAGGAATTTACAATTCAATAATAGATAACCCAGAATTTTTTTTTTTTCTTTGAGATGGAGTCTCGCTCTGTCACCCAGGCTGGAGTGCAGTGGCACGATCTCGGCTCACTGCAAGCTTCACCTCCCAGGTTCACCCCATTCTCCTGCCTCAGCCTCCTGAGTAGCTGAAGATAACCCAGATTTTTAAATGCATAAAAGATTTGAATATATCACCAAAAATCATATACAGATGACTAATAAACACAGGAAAAGATGTTCAACATCATTAGTCACGAGGTCAGGAGTTCAAGACCAGCCTGGCCAATATGGTGAAACCCCATCTCTACTAAAAATACAAAAATTAGCCGGTTATGGTGGCGGGTGCCTATAATCCCAGCTACTCGGGAGGCTGAGGCAAAGAATTGCTTGGACTCGGGAGGCAGAGGTTGCAGTGAGCTAATATTGCGCCACTGCACTCCAGCCTGGGTGACAGAGTGAGACTCCATCTCAAAAAAAGAACAACATACTTATTGAAAAAGTAAATATTTTCCCTGAAATTGGGAACACAGCAAGATATCTGTTCTCACCCCTTCTATACAACACTGAACTGGTGTCCCTGCCAGTACAATAAGGCAAGAGAAAGAAATAAAATACATACTATTTGGAAATAAAGAAATAAAAATGTTATCATCAACATAGAAAATCCTAAAGGATATACAAAACCATGAACTAAAAAGTGAATTTAGTAAAGTCACAGAATACAAAAATTATATTTCAAGATACTAATAATAAACATTTAGAAACCAAAAAATTTTTAATTATATTTACTTTAGAACAAATAACATAAAATTCTTGGGGATAAATCTGATAAACATGCAAGATCTTATACTGGAAACTAAAAAATATTGCTGAAAAAATTAAAACCTAAATAAATGGAGAGGTATACCATGTTCATGAATCAGAAGACTCAATATTCTTAAAATGTCAAGATTCAAATTAACGTAAAGATCCAAAGTAATCACAATAAAAATCTCACAGCCTAGTATTTTTATTTTAGAAATCGACAAGCTGATCCCAAACTTTGTATGGAAATGAAAAGAACGTGGGATAGTCAAAACTATTTTGAAAAAGAACAAAGCTGGAGGACTCACATTACCACATTTCATATCTCTTACAAATTTATAATAATTGAAACTGCAGTTTTAATATATGGTAGACAGATTGATGGAACAGAATAGAAAGTTCAAAAATAGGCCAGGCACGGTGGCTCACACCTGTAATCCCAGCACTTTGGCAGGCTGAGGTGGGTGGATCACCTAAGATCAAGAGTTCAAGACCAGCCTGGCCAACATGGAGAAACACTGTCTCTACTAAAAACACACACAAAAATAAGCTGGGCATGGTGGCAGGTGCCTGTAATCCCAGCTACTTGAGAGGCTGAGGCAGGAGAATTGCTTGAACCCGGAAGGGGGAGGTTGCAGTGAGCGAAGATCATGCCACTGCACTCCAGCCTGGGCGATAAGAGCAAAACTCCATCTCAAAAAAACAAAAACAAAAAAACTTCAAAAATAGACCCACACATATAAGTCAATTGGTTTAGACAAAGATGCCAAGGTAAATAGTTCCAAAGGAGAAAGGATCGTCTTTTCAACAAATGGTAATGCTGGAACCATTGGACATAATTGTGCAAAGAAATGAAATTTGACTCTGACCTTGTATCATATAAAAAATTAACTCAATAGGCAAATCTATAGAGACAGAAAGTAGATTAATGATTGCTTATAGCTGAGGAGATGGGAGAAGAAATGAAAAGTCACTACTAATGGGCATAGGATTTCTTTGTGGGTTAAAACAAATGTTTAAAATTAGATCATGATGATGACTGCACAACTCTGTAAATATACTAAAAACCATTGAATTCTACACTAGAATAGATTCAGTGTGTGATATATGAATTATATTTCAATAAAACTGTTAAAAATTTAACTCTAAATGAATCATAAACCTAAATATAAGAGCTAAAACTATAAAGGACTAAAAGAAAACATAAGAAAAATCTGCATCACCTTCGATTAGGCAAAGATTTCTTAAATAGAACAAAAAAAGGACAAACCACTCAAGAAAACAAATACATTTTATCAAAACTTAAAACTTTTGCTGTTCAAAAGACACTGTTCATGGGCCAGGCGTGGTGGCTTACGCCTGTAATCCCAGCACTCTGGGAGGCCAAGGAGGGCGGATCACTTGAGGTCAGGTGTTCAAGATGAGCCTGGCTAACATGGTGAAATCCTGTCTCTACTAAAAATACAAAAATTTGCTGGGTGTGGTGGCATACACTTGTAATTCCAGCTACTCTGGAGGCTGAGGCTAGAGAATTACTTGAATCTGGGAGGCAGAGGTTGCAGTGAGCTGAGATCACACCACTGTACTCCAGCTTGGGCGACAGAGCGAGACTGTCTCAAAAAAAAGAAAAAAAAGACACTGTTCAGAGAATAAAAATTCAGGTCTTAGCTGCTTTCAAAAAAGAAAAAAAGTAAAAAGACAAGTCACAAACTGGGGGAAAATATTTGCAAAAACACATCTGTGATAAAGAATTTATATCCAGAATATACTAAGAATTTACAATTCAATAATAGATAACCCAGATTTTTTTTTTTTTTTTTTTTTTTTTTTTTTGAGACGGAGTCTTGTTCTGTCACCCAGGCTGGAGTGCAGTGGCGCGATCTCGGCTCACTGCAAGCTTCACCTCCCGGGTTCACCCCATTCTCCTGCCTCAGCCTCCTGAGTAGCTGAAGATAACCCAGATTTTTAAATGCATAAAAGATTTGAAGATATCACCAAAAATCATATACAGATGACCAATAAACACAGGAAAAGATGTTCAACATCATTAGTCATTAGGGAAATGAAAATTAAAACCATAATGAGATACCTACACACCTATTAGAATGATTCAAATTCAAAAAAATGCCAATGCCTGAAGCTGGTGAAAATGTGGAGCAACTGGAATACTCATGATGGGAATGCAAAATGCCACTTTGGAAAAGTTTGGCAGCTTCTTATAAAGATCTCATTTCTAGGTATTTACTCAAGAGAAAACATATCTATCCAAAACCTTGCACACAAATGTTTGTAATTGTAAACACACATTTTGTTTTATTTGTAATTTGCAATTGACAAAAGCAGAAAACAAGCCACATTGGTGAATGGATAAACTACAATACATTGGAATGCCATTCAGTAATAAAAAGAAACAGGCTGGGCACGGTGGCTCATGCCTGTAATCCCAGCACTTTGGGAGGCTGAGGTGGGTGGATCCCAAGGTCAGGAGATCAAGACCATCCTGACTAACATGGTGAAACCCCATCTCTACTAAAAACACAAAAATTAGCTGGGTGTAGTGGCACATGCCTGTAGTCCCAGCTACTCGGGAGGCTGAGGCAGGAGAATCACTTGAGCCCAGGAGGCGGAGGTTGCAGTGAGCCGAGATTGCGCCACTGCACTCCAGCCTGGTGACAGAGTGAGACTCCATCTCAATAAATAAATAAATAAATAAATAAATAAATAAAAGAAACAAATCTCCACAAGCATCCTGATGGCATTTTGCTAAGTGAATCTATCTGGCATTTTGCTAAGTGAAAGAAGCCAGGCACAAAAATGGCCATGCTTACAGTATGATTCCATTTATATGACATTCTAAAAGAGACTAAACAATAGGGACAGAAATCAGATCAGCAGTCACCTGGGGTAGGGAGTGGAGACAGGGAATGGACTGCAAAAAGGGCAGGAGAGAAATTTGAGTGTGGTGGAAGTGTTCTTTTTTGTTTTTTGTTGGTTTGTTTGTTTGTTTTTTAAAGACAGAGTTTCGCTCTTGTTGCCCAGGCCGGAGGTAATGGCATGATCTCGGCTCACTGCAACCTCCGCTTCCTGGGTTCAAGCGATTGTCCTGCCTCAGCCTCCCGAGTAGCTGGGATTACAGGTGTCCGCCACCATGCCCAGCTCATTTTTTGTACTTTTAGTAGAGACAGGTTTTCACCATATTGGCCGGGCTCGTCTTGAACTCATGATTTCAGGTGATCTGTCTGCCTCAGCCTCCCAAAGTGCTGGGATTACAGGCATGATCCACCATGCCTGACCTGGAAGTGTTCTATATCTTGATTGAGGTGGTGGTTACATGACTGTACATTTCTCAAAACTCATCTAACCCTAGACTTTTTTTTTTTTTTTTTTTTTTTTTTTTGAGACACGGTCTTACTCTGTTGTATAGGCTGGAGTGTGGTAGCACAATCATAGCTCACTGCAGCCTCAATCTCCTGGGCTCAAGTGATCCTCCCACCTCAGCCTCCCAAGTAGCTGAGGCTACAGGCACATGCCACCACACATGGTTAACTTTAAAAAATTTTTTTAGAGACAGGGTCTTACTATGTTGTCCAAGCTGGACTTAAACTCCAGGGCTTAAGGGATTGTCTTGCCTTGGCCTCCTAAAGTGCTGAGATTACAGGCATGAGCCACTGTGCCCAGCACCATAGACTTTTTTTTTTTTTTGAGATGGAGTCTCGCTCTGTCGCCCAGACTGGAGTGCAATGGCATGATCTTGGCTCACTGCAACCTCCACCTCCCGGGTTCAAGCAATTCTCCTGCCTCAGCTTCCTGAGTAGCTGAGATTACAGGTGTGTGCCACCACATCTGACTAATTTTTGTATTTTTAGTAGAGATGGGGTTTCACCATGTTGGTCAGGCTGGTCTTGAACTCCTGACCTCATGATCCACCCACCTCGGCCTCCTAAAGTGCTGAGATTACAGGCGTGAGCCATTGCACTGGGCCCACCATAGACTTTTAATAGGGTGATTGTACTGTATGTAACTGTTACTTAAATGAAGCTAACTTTAAAAAAAATAATATAATAAGTACCAAAAAAGATTTTAGGGGTAGGGGAAAGTAATGCATTATATTTAGAAAAAACTCAAAGAATATAAAAGCATACAAAATTTTAAAAATCTCCTCTTTGCCATTTTCTTTTTTTTGTTGTTGTTGTTACTTAGTTTTTATTTCATAATCATAAACTTAACTCTGCAATCCAGCTATGCATGGGAGAGAACAAGGAAAACATGGAACTCAAAGGGAACTGCAGCGAGAGCACAAAGATTCTAGGATACTGCGAGCAAATGGGGTGGAGGGGTGCTCTCCTGAGCTACAGAAGGAATGGTCTGGTGGTTAAGATAAAACACAAGTCAAACTTATTCGAGTTGTCCACAGTCAGCAATGGTGATCTTCTTGCTGGTCTTGTCATTCCTGGACCCAAAGCGCTCCATGGCCTCCACAATATTCATGCCTTCTTTCACTTTGCCAAAGACCACATGCTTGCCATCCAACCACTCAGTCTTGGCAGTGCAGATGAAAAACTGGGAACCATTTGTGTTGGGTCCAGCATTTGCCATGGACAAGATGCCAGGACCTGTATGCTTTAGGATGAAGTTCTCATCTTCAAATTTCTCCCCATAGATGGACTTGCCACCAGTGCCATTATGGCGTGTGAAGTCACCACCCTAACACATAAACCCTGGAATAATTCTGTGAAAGCAGGAACCCTTATAACCAAATCCTTTCTCTCCAGTGCTCAGAGCATGAAAATTTTCTGCTGTCTTTGGAACCTTGTCTGCAAACAGCTCGAAGGAGACGCGGCCCAAGGGCTCGCCGTCAACGGCAATGTCGAAGAACACGGTAGGGTTGACCATGGCTAGTAGTACAGGACTTTCCTCGGCGGCAGCGTCTGCAAAGCACTCTTTGCCATTTTCAATCCTAGTTCTATTAACAGTTTGTAACTATTATTCCAGATTATTTTTATATAATCATTTATATTTGTGAAAATATGTAAATATGATACCACAGTACATACTGTTTTGTAACCTGCCTCATTCATATTACTTTTCATTCCGGACATCTTTTCCTCTTTTATCAGTAGATTAAAATCTCTCTCATCTCCCACATCAGCACATCTCACTGTCAAGGATGGAATGGGCTTTCCATTATGTTGACCATTTCTGCTTGCCACAGGTCAGCTGGCCGGAGAGGGTCGGCCTGACCAACTAGAACTAGAACAGACATCTTCCAGCGGCTGTCAACGTCCAAAGGACACTGTGTTCCTTGGACCTCTTACCAAACCAGCCAGGTCAGTTTCTCCTCCTGTTTCAAAGCATATTTCCTCTCATCCTCTTGAATTACCACAGCATTTGGCCTGTCATTTCACTACAGGATCTGGGGAGAAAGGGAGGACTGTGTCCTAGAAGAAAATATTTCTATAAATACCGAGCAACGGTTCACACATTATAATTCCTGTTATTTTAATCAATATACTTCGAGCTTAAGCAGTTCTACTGATGCTTGAGAGATCTTTTCAAGGTCACACAAGGGACTGGCAGTGTGAGAAGGGAAAGGGTAAGATGTATTCAGCCAAGACAGCCTGCGCCAGGGGCTGCTATCTATACCAAGCCCAAAGTGGAATGACAGGAGCATGAAGTTCAACATTGGCAGTTGGAAGTGACAACTGGATTGTGGAAACTTACATGACAGTGTGGGTGGCGTTTGCCCACTCACCCCTAGAAAGAGCACCTCAGTGCTCTAGACACCCAGGTTCTCCTTCATAGACCGCCGCCCTTCTCTCCCCAACATCCCAGAACACCTGTCTTGGTGAAGTACATGGCAGCTTCAGACTGTGCTGATCACATAACGCTCTCAATCCACAAAAGGAATTCACCAGCTGGAGCTCTCCAGATCACTGTTCTACAAACTGGAGTTGGCGAGGAGCTGACAGAACTGGAGAGGTCACAGCCACTATGCTGTGGTTGATCGAAAGGTGTGGTTTGGGGTTTCTCAGGGCTTTTCACATTATTATTTTTTTTTTTTTTTGTCATTAGTTATCATTAGTATGTTACCACAGAGAGACGTGGAAATTTTTTTTTTTTTTTTTGAGACGGAGTCTCGCTGTGTCACCCAGGCTGGAGTGCAGTGGCCGGATCTCAGCTCACTGCAAGCTCCGCCTCCCGGGTTTTACGCCATTCTCCTGCCTCAGCCTCCGAGTAGCTGGGACTACAGGCGCCCGCCACCACGCCCGGCTAGTTTTTTGTATTTTTAGTAGAGACGGGGTTTCACCATGTTAGCCAGGATGGTCTCGATCTCCTGACCTCGTGATCCACCCGCCTCGGCCTCCCAAAGTGCTGGGATTACAGGTTTGAGCCACCGCGCCCGGCCGAGACGTGGAAATTATACATGATGAAATATTTTGGAACTTCAGTGGGATGGGTAGGTTCATGTTGATGCTATTTCAATAGTGATTTCTTTCAGTCTACGTACTTTGCAAGAATGTCACCATCTCTAAATAAGAAATAATCCTTGTAGGTCGGGCACAGTGACTCACGCCTGTAATCCCAGCACTTTGGGAGGCCGAGGTGGGCAGATCACCTGAAGTCAGGAGTTCAAGACCAGCCTGACCAACATGGTGAAACCCTGTCTCTACCAAATACAAAAAATTAGCCGGGCTTGGTGGCACATGCCTGTAATCGCAGCTGCTTGGGAGGCTGAGGTAGGAGAATCGCTTAAACCTAGGACGTGGAGGTTGCAGTGAGCTGAGATTGTGCCATTGTACTCCAGCTTGGGTAACAAGTGTCTCAAAATAATAATAATATAATAATAATAATCCTTGTCATCTAGAACTACTTTGGTAGGGCCCTTCACATTCTAAAATTCTTTGCTATGTTTCTAATCAAAGGCAGCAGTGCCATGGTTAAGAGCACATGCACTTCAGTGTCAGAAACTTGGGCTCAGGTCCTGGTTCTGCCACCTACTTGCCAAGTGTTGTTGGACAAGTTACTTGACTTTGCCCGACCTGTTTCTTCATCTTTGCTGGGCTGCTGGGAGGTTTCTGTGGTATGATGCAGGACACAGCACAGCACTTGGGACCTGTAAGGTGCTTAGTACCATGGCTATCATTGTTACTATTATTAAGAAATTTATTGAGGCTCGGTGTGATAGCTCACATCTGTAATCCCGGCACTTTGGGAGGATCACTAGAGCCCAGCCTAATTCGATACCAGCCTGGGCAACATAGTGAGAACCCCCATCTCTAAAAATAAAAGTAAAATAAAATGTGGGTGCTGTGGGTCATGCCTGTAATCCCAGCACTTTGGGAGGCTGAGGCAACTGGATCACTTGAGGTCAGAAGTTGGAGAGCAGCCTGACCGACATGGTGAAACCCTGTCTCTACTAAACATACAAAAAATTAGCCACGCGTGGTGGCACATGCCTGTAATCCCAGCTACCTAGGAGGCTGAGGCAGGAGAATTGCTTGAACCTGGGAGTTGGAGGTTGCAGTGAGCCGAGATTGCGCCACTGCACTCCAGCCTTGGCAACAAAGCGAGACTCAGTTACAAAAAGAAAAGAAGAAATAAGTCACTTAACATCTCTGGGTTAAGAAAGGTGCAGTGGCTCATGCCTGTAATGCCAGCACTTTGGGAGGCTGAGGCAGGTGGATGGCTTGAATCGAGGAGTTTGAGACCAGCCTGGGCAACATGGCAAAACCCTATCTCTACGAAAAATACAAAAATTAGCTTGGTGTGCTGGTGCATGCCTCTAGTCCCAGCTACATGGGAGGCTGAGATGGGAGGATTTCTTGAGCCTGGTAGGCAGAAGTTGCAGTGAGCTGAGATCACGCTGCTGCATTCAAGCCTAGGCAGCAGAGTAAGACTCAAAAACAAAAACAAAAATAGATAAATCTCTGTGTTGTATTAATGTTAAGCTATTGTTTATTGAGTACTCACTATTTGCCTGGCACTGTGCTCTCATCATCATTCATCCAATCCTTAAAACACCCCATGTGTAAATGTTCTGCAATCAGCAGGTCTCTGCAAACCTACCCTCAAAGACTGAGGAAGCTGAAAGGCCATAGAAAGAGCCTAACAAATCCAGTTTCTCAGAAAGAAACATTTAGTAGAAACTTATGAACAGAAGCCAAGTCTCGGGATGGTGGATCCCCTCAAGGTTATCCCCCAGATCCAGGGCTTATCTACCATAGAGAATTTGCTTCAGGGCATGATATGGTTTGGATTTGTGTCGTGGCCTCTCATGTCAAATTGTAATCCCCAATGCTGGAAGAGGGGCCTGGTGGGAGGTGATTGGATCATGAGGATCATGAAGACAGACTTCTCCCTTGCTGTTCTGGTGATAGTGAGTTCTCACGAGATCTGGTTGTTTAAAAATGTGTAGCACCTCCCCCTTCTGTCTGTTCCTCCTTCTACCGCCATGTAAGACATGCTTGCTTCCCCTTTGCCTTCCACGGTGATTGTAAGTTTCCTTGAGGCCTCCCCAGCCATGCTTCAGGTACAGCCTGCAGAACGATGAGTCAATCAAACCTCTTTTCTTTGTAAATTACCCTGTCTCAGGTAGTTCTTTACAGCAATGGACAGAATTTGTTTTTTTTTTTTTTTTTTTTGAGACAGAGTCTTGCTCTGTCACCCAGGCTGGAGTGCAGTGGCACGATCTCGGCTCACTGCAACCTCCACCTCCCAGGTTCAAGCAATTCTCCTGCCTCAGCCTCCCGAGTACCTGGGACTACAGGCGCCCGCCACCACGCCCGACTAATTTTTTGTATTTTTAGTGGAGACGGGGTTTCACTGTGTTAGCCAGGATGGTCTTGATCTCCTGACCTCATGATCCACCTGCCTCGGCCTCCCAAAGTGCTGGGATTACAGGCGTGAGCCACTGCGCCTAGCTTTTTTCTTTTTCTTTTCTTTTCTTTTTTTTTTTTGAGACTGAATCTCTCTCTGTCACCCAGGCTAGAGTGCAATGGCATGATCTCGGCTCACTGCAACCTCCACCTTCTGGTTTCAAGTGAGTCTTCTGCCTCAGTTTCCTGAGTAGCTGGGACTACAGGCGCCCACCACCACGCCCTGCTAATTTTGTATTTTTAGTAGAGATGAGGTTTCACCATATTGGCCAGGCTGGTCTCGAACTCCTGACCTTGTGATCTGCCTGTCTCTGCCTCCCAAAGTGCTGGGATTACAGGTGTGAGCCACCATGCCCGGCTGGGGCAGGATTTATGGTAAGTATGTGTTTATGCCTAAGGACGGGCTTTTTGTTTTTTTGTTTTGTTTTTTGGAGATGGAGTCTCGCTCTATCACCCAGGCTAGAGTGCAATGGCACAATCTCAGCTCACTGCAACCTCCGCCTCCTGGGTTCGAGCAATTCTCCCTGCCTCCCAAGTAGCGGGATTACAGGCACACGCCACCACACCCAGCTAATTTTTGTATTTTCAGTAGAGACAGGGTTTCACCATGTTGGCCAGGCTGGTCTCGAACTCCCAACTTCAGGTGATCTGCTCACCTCGGCCTCCCAAAGTGCTGGGATTACAGGTGTGAGCCACCACACCCATCCAAGGAAAGGATTTATAGTTAGTACATGAAAGGAAAAATCTTAGAGGCATTCCCAGAACTAGGGTTAATCAGAAGTCAATATGGCAGATTAGCATCCATGATGGAGTTCCTTTAGTCCCCACAGTAAGTATCACTTATGCACAGAAAAACATAGGCACAGAGAGTTAATCATCTTGTCCAAGGTCACATAGCCCATGAGCAGTGGAGTCAGGACTGCAGCAGTGATCTATTTTAGCGGATACAAGGGATGAGACTATGTGATCTCCAGGGTCCCTGTCAGTGACAAGCAATGTCTGTGGATGTTAGGGTTCCAAGGTTTTCTGAAGCACTCAACATTATCTCCCTAAAATTATGCCTCCGTGTGAAGGTGAGAATGGACCCACATCAATGCAAAAAGTGAAGAGGGAGTCTGTATCTTGGCACAAGACTTTCAGTCCTTCTCAAACTGGGAAGGGATGGTCATTCCACCCCACTTTCTCACATATAGTTAGATTGACAAGAGGCTTTCTTCCCAGAATATCTCTGAAGATATGTAATTTATGGCATGGTTCTGAGGAAGCTAGTAAGGCCGAGAGCCCAGGACTGCGCCTAGAAGAGAAGCCCCATGAGAGAGCAGCAGCAGAAGGGCTCAGGGCTGCCTAGCAGAAAGCCTTAGTTCTGCCCAGTGTTCTTGGTCCAGTTCTTGTGTGCAAGGAAAAGCAGGAGGTGCAATCTGAAGAGTGTTAGTAACTAGCAACTATCAGTAGCTAAAGGCCAGTAGGCTGGCATAGGGGACATGTTATAAGGGTTTATTGTCTGGATTCCAACATACCTGGATTTTAGGGGTTGACGGAACTGTTCTGTATCCTCATTGTGCTAGTTTGCATAACTGTATTTGTTTGTCAAAACTGGCAGAGCTGCACCCTAAATTTTACTTTATGTAAATTATGCCCCAATTAAAAGAAAACTAAAGCAAAGTCCTGCCACATATCTGCTCTCATTTTATCCCCATATCTCTATCACCTAGGGCAGATTCTCTGCTTTGTGCTGGGGGAGGGTAAGGCTGGTGGAGGGGAGTGGACTCCAGTGGCTTTGGGACCCTGGACCCTTGCCTGCAGCTATTTCCATTCTGATTTGGTGAAACCTCCAAGACTTTAGCCCCTGCAGTCACTTCTCTCTCCCATCCTCTCTTTCCCATGAATATCCAATGTTTTAAGTCATCAGTCTAAATAACACCAATAATTGATAAATTAATTTGTTAACTAAAAGTTTGGGCTGGGTGCAGTGTGGCTCACACCTGTAATCCCAGCACTTTGGGAGGCTGAAGTGGGTGGATTCCTTAAGCCCAGAAGTTCAAGAGACCAGTGTGGGCAACATAGCAAAACCCCATCTCTATAAAAAATTTAAAAATTAGCTGGACGTGGTGGTGCATGCCTGTAGTCCCAGCCACTCAAGAAGCTGAGGTGAAAGGATCGCTTGAGCCCAGGAGGTGGGAGAGTGAGATCCTGTCTCAAAGAAAAAAAAAAAAAAGGTTTGGCAATAGGTGTCTGAATTTTGCAAAGCTTCAGAGAGCCACCTCCTTTCAAAGTCCTAAGTTTTGTCACAGGGAGGAGACAAGGAATACCTGTTTGGAGGAACCAACTGCCCCAGGCATGTTCCTCCAAAATAAAAGGAACTTGGAGTTTGTAAGCAAAATATTCTTGCTTTGATAAGATTCTTTGCTTGACCATACCTTTTTCAGGCTTCTGAATTGTCTGTTAGGCCCATTTGTGCACTTCCTTGTAAAATCTGGTTTTAGCAAAGAACCCTAAGTCCATTTATCAAGAAGGTCCTATCCTTGATATCATCTTCAGTATCTGATCAGGTTCCTCATCCTCCATTATCCCCCAGGCAATGTTTAATCACCCTGGCCTATCTTCAGCAAGAATCCTATTAGGAATGTTTGGCCAGAATCACCCTTACCCCTGATGTTTCCTCTTGGTAATTTTCTACCCACTGATCCCTATAGTGCTCCTTGGCTACAAACTCCCATTGAGCCCAATCTCTTTACCCCTCTGCAAGACCCCGTTGCAGTGGTCCCTATACTTGGTGGTCCTGAATAAAGTCTTCTTTACCATGCTTTAACAAGTGTTATTGAATAATTTTTTCTGTTAACACTTCTAAACTGTCTCTTGAACTACATTTTGCCATTTGGAGAGCATCAGAATGGAGACCCTGATCGAATTATATTTTAAACAGAAGTTATTGTTCCAGGCTGGGCACAGTAGCTCACACCTTTAATCCCAGCACTTTGGGAGGCTGAGGCGGGCGGATCACCTGAGGTGAGGAGTTTCAAGACCAGCCTGGCCAACATGGTGAAACCCTGTCTCTACTAAAAATACAAAAAATTAGCTGGGCGTAGTGGTACACGCCTGTAGTCCCAACTACTTGGGAGACTGAGGCAAGAGAATCGCTTGAACCCGGGAGGCCGAGGTTGTAGTGAGCTGAGATCGCGCCATTTTACTCCGGCCTGGGCAAGAAGAGTGAAATTCCATCTCAAAAAAAAAAAAAGTTATAGTTCCATTCAACCTCAAACATCTTCATTAAAGATCTGTGATTTTTTGTTTGTTTGCTTTGTAAGTTGGGCTTTGACTATAGGATGGGACATACTATAATGAGTGCAATATTATTCTATTATATTAAAATTTCTCCTGTATCATATAAAATCTGTTGTATATTATTAACAGTAGCCAAAGCGATCAATCAATCAACTTCCATCAACAAACTTACAATGCATATTAGGCAACTAACCCTGGTGTTAACAAAACATCCTCTGCTGGCTCTTTCTTACAAAAACTATGAACAAATGCCTTTGGTTTTCTGACAAAGGAGTCAAATTAATTCAAGGATTTCAAGTAAGGTACAGACTAAGCACAGATCAGCCCTTGACATTAATCTCCTCTCCACCATGACCCCGAAGTCCTCAGGATTGTCTAAACACATTTGGAGAATAATTCAAAGCTAGGCATTAATAGCAGGGACTGCCCTGCCAAGCACACTGTGTGGAACAGGACCTGAACCAACAGCTTCTTTGTTATCCATCAACCCTGGGATGGGTTGCTCTTACCTCCAGGTAGGGAAGTTCTTCTTAGCTCCCTGGCAAATGTGAAACAATCTTCATGATTTGTTTCCAGGCACTTCTAGGTGTGAATTAACATTTACGCAGTCTGTAAAATATGATGAAATTAAACATTTGTGAGGTTCAGTCCCCCAGTATTTATGGTCTTAGAACATTCAGGAGGCTATATGACAAAATACCATAAACTAGGTGGCATATAAACAACAAACATTTATTTATTACAGCTCTGGAGGCTGAGAAGTCTAAGATCAAGGCACCAACAGATTCAGTATCTGGTGACAACCCAGTCCTCATGGACACCACCTTCTCACTGCATCCTCACATAGTGGAAAGGGCAGATGTGCCTCTTTTATTATTCTTTTTTATTTTACTTTTTTTATACAGACAGGGTCTTGCTCTGTCACCCAGGCTGGTCTCAAACTCCTGGGCTCAAGCAATCTTCCCACGTTGGCCTCCCAAAGTGCTGGGATTACAGACATGAGCCACCGGCCCTGGTCCTTGTGCCTCCTTCATAAGGGCATTTATCCCATCTATGAGGACTCTGCCCTCCTGACCTAATTATCTCCCAAAAGGCCCCACCTTGTAATACCATTGTATCATTGCTTGGGGGAATAGGATTTCAACATACGAACTTTGGAGAAACACAAACATTTAGACTATAGAATATTGTGTGCCTACCATGTGCCAGGTACCATGCTAGGTGCCAGGGATATGACTAGAAACAAAATGGACAAGGTCTCTGGCCTCATAAAGCTCATTGTGGTCTAATAGGGCAGTAGCCAAAAAATAAACACACACCAAATAATAATCGATGTCAGCTGGGCGACTCATGCCTGTAATCCCAGCACTTTGGGAGGCCGAGGCGGGCGGATCACGAGGTCAGGAGATCGAGACCATCCTGGCCAACATGGTGAAACCCCCATCTCGACTAAAAATATAAAAAATTAGCCAGGTGTGGTGGCACGTGCCTGTAGTCTTAGTTACTCAGGAGGCCGAGGCAGGGGAATTGCTTGAACCCGGGAGCTGGAGGTTGCAGTGAGCCAAGATCGCACCAGTGCACTCCAGCCTGGCCTGGTGACACAGCAAGACTCTATCTCAAAAAAAAGAAACAAAAAACAAAACAAAACTATGGAAATAAATGCAGCCTACCTGACAAGGTAAGAAGGCCTCTCGGAGCAGCTAAAAGTGAGCAGACCACTCCAAAGCCGGGGTGACAAGCATCCAGCCAGGGGGAACTGCAAGCACAACGACCCTGACTGGAAGGGGGTGAAGGGAGGCCAGGTGAGACCTGGGGGGTAGTGATGAGGTAGGGGCGGTGACAGCTGAGGGCAGAGAGGTAGGCAGGGGCCAGATCACACAGGATCTCACAGGCTGGTAAAAAGGTGATGTCAAGGTCACTGAAAGTTAAGCACAGAGCAACATGGTCTGATTTACCTTTGTAAACAATCATGCTGGCTGTTTGAGTGGAGAACAGATTAAAACAGGAGAAAGTACAGAAGTAGGAAGCCAACTTTTTATTAATTCAAAAACTTTTTACTAAATGCCTACTACATGCTGGGCTCCTTGACTAATATGAGACGGTAGAAAAGGAAGAAAATGAATAAAGAGAGTGAGCTCTGTTCTGGAGGGAAAGCCAACAGGACCTGCTCATGGTGAGCATTCAGGCACCCTGCAGAGAGAGAAAAGCAGAATCTAACTCCCAGGTTTCTGGTTTTGGTAACTGACAGGATGGTAGCACCATCTTGGGAAAAAGGTAGAAAACCAGGTTGGGGAGGGGTGGGAGGACTCAAGAACTGTTTGAGGGCCAGGCGCGGTGGCCCATGCCTGTAATTCCAGCACTTTGGGAGTAGAGACCAGACTGAGCCATATGGGTACGACTTGTCTCTTTAAAAAAAAAAAAAAAAAAAAAGTTGTTTTGAAGAGGTAAGTCTGAGGTGTGAGGTGCTTAGTTGACACCTAACAGGAGATACCAAGTGCTATGAATGAATGGAGGGCTTCAAGGAAGATCTGAGCTAGAAGACCATCAACATATACATGACAGTGGACATGAACATCTAGAGGAAAGAACTGAACCCCAAATATCTCCAGCAAGCAATCAGGTAGAAGAGTCAGCAAATGTGACAGTGAGATGAGAGTGAAACCACTGAGTGCAGAGCATTGTATACCTGAATACACACACCCCAGGATGCAGAGGGAGCTATCTTTGAGGAGCTTACAGTCAATCTACTGCAGGAGAGAGACATACAAACAGGAAGTCACAAAACAAAAAGAGTCCTATGAGAAGGAACACACCAGGTACAATGGGAACAAGAGATGGGCACCTAATCCAGCCTTGGAGAATCCAGGAGGACTTCCAGGAAGAGGTGATGGATAAGCCCCAAAGATGAGAAGAAGATGGAGATAAGTGGGAGGAGTTTGGGGGAGATAACAATCAAGGCAGAGAGCGCAGCACGTGGAAATTCCTGGAAGCAAAAGAAGACACGGTCCCTTTGGGGAAAGGCAAGAAATTCTGCATGACTGGAGTGTGGAAGATGAGAGAGCAGGAACTGAAAGAAGAGGCTGGCACCGGGGCCAAATCATGGAGGGCCTTAAGTGCCAGACTAAGGAGGCTAGGCTTATCCCCAGGCCACTGGGAGGGAGTGAAACATTTTATCGACTTGGTGAAGATACTTCATTCTGCACAGATCACTCTGGCTGCTGGTGAAGAATGGCAGGTGGCATGGAGACTCACCAGGGAGCTGTGGCCCATGAGAGATGGTGGAGGCCTGAATGAGGCGGGACCTGCAGTGGAAACGAGGGGTGTGAAAGGCCTGGGACATAGCAGGCTTCCTGAGTGACTAGATGAGGGATTGGTAGGTGAGGGAGGGATGTTGAGGTTGAAGAGGGCCAATAGATAGCATCCAGGCCTCCTACCCTGAATTTGGAACCAGTTCAGACAGAGACACAATCAGACAGATGGAGACAAAAGTGGTAGCTTCATTATTGATAAGGCTTAATTGGAGAACAAGGTTCAGCCTGTGTAGCTTCTCTGACATTTCTTTCTTTATTATTTATTTTATTTTAATTAATTAATTTATTTTTTGACATGGAGTCTCGCTCTGTTGTCCAGGCTGGAGTACAGTGGCACAATGTCGGCTCACTGCAAACTCTGCCTCCCAGGTTCACATCATTCTCCTGCCTCAGCCTCCCAAGTAGCTGGGACTACAGACATGCGCCACTACGCCTGGCTAATTTTTGCATTTTTAGTAGAGATAGGGTTTCTCCATGTTGGTCAGGCAGTCTCCAACTCCTGACCTCAGGTGATCCACCTGACTCAGCCTCCCAAAGTGCTGGGATTACAGGTGTGAGCCACCACTCCTGGCCGTCTTTGTTTTTGTTTTGAGGCAGGGTCTCACTATGTTGCCCAGGCTGGCCTTGAACTCCTAGGCTCAAACTATCCTCTTGCCTCAGCCAAGTAGCTGGGACTACAGGTGTATACCACTGTGCCCAGCCTCCTTAATATTTCTTGAATTAACTGTACCCACACAGTCATAGCAAAACTAGGCAAACATAAGCCTCCTCCCCAAGGACAGCTCTCTACAGCTCAGGGAGAAAGGGCTGAGCCACATGGGACCAGTTTCTCCTTACAACTCACCAAGTTGATGATTCAGTCACTCACCCACCAATGGGAAATGAAGGAGAGGGCAGAGAGGCCAGAAGTATTCCTCCCATATTTTCCCTTTCCTATAGAGGGGGTTGGAAGTTCTCAGCCTTCTCTAAAAATGTGAGAAGAGGAGGAAAGGGTCCCTCACTGTGCTTAGAGATCTTCCATTTGGCCTTCTGGATCCAACCACTCTGGGCCATGGGTCTAAGTTCTTGTTCTTGGGCTCTCTCTATACACACAGTCTCCAACCCCCCAGTTCTGGTCACCACTCTGTCCCCTCTCCCCTGTAGACCTCGGGGTGAGAACAGACTCCCAGTGGTACTGTGCAATCCCTTGCAGTTTCTTTAGAGCCTGCCCACGTATTTGCAAACCACCTCTTTATTAAAAACTCAAATGATCCTAATTTGAGTGTGTCAGCTGGTTCCTGTGGGGAACCTTGGCAGTCACACCCCTTCCCCCAAATAAAGAGAAAGCAAGCACAACCGACATGGGAAATGATTAGGACTGTCTTCCTAAGGGTTATGGCCTGAGTTTGCTGCTCAGGAAAGAGAGTGGGCTTATTGAGATAGCAGTTGTCTTTTAATAGCCCTACTATTTGGGTGAGAATGATGCTACTCAGTTAAAAAAAAATCATTGAAAATCCCACCTCTCGGAAACAAACATTATTAAAATGTTTTCTCTTTGTGTGTGTGTGTGTGCGTGTGTGTGTGGAGATGAAGGTCTCATTATGTTGCCCAGGCTGATTTCTAAGTTCTGGTCTCAAGCAATCTTCCCACCTCAGCCTCCAAAGTGCTGGGATTATAGGCGTGAGCTACTATGCCCAACCAGCTATTAAAGTTTTTGATTAATACTATTCTACATATTTCTCTACACATATATGCTCCTACAGATATACTCGATTTTACATGAATGAGTCATACTCTAAATGCTGTATCAAAACCTGCTTTTGGCACAAATGTTCTCAGGATCTCCTGAGGGCTGTGTCACAGGAAATAAAAAAAAGAAAGGAAAAAAAGAAAACCTTGCTTTCTCTCCCTCACCCATAAGCTTGTGTTTTGAGTTTCCTGTGGAATAATTCAAGTAGATGTGTCCAGAAGTAAATTGCATATAACAATCTAGAACTAAAAAGAGAGGTGTGGTCTTGGGGTCACCATCAGAGCTGGTCACCAAAGCCTCAGGAGGTAGAGGATCCTAGCAGGCAAAGGGTGGAAGACAGAGAGGCAAGTGCCAACCACAAAGTCCGTGGAACACAAACAGTGATGGTGGGAAGGAGAAAAGCACAGCAATTCTTGGTCTTCAAGAGAGCAGTGGCCAACAGTGTAGATGGCCAACATTAGGTCAAATAAGATGAAGGCTTTAGATTTGGCAATAAAGTAGTAGCTAGTGGCCTGGAAAAGAGTGATTTTAGTCAAGTGGTAGTGTGGGAGCTAAATTGTAAAAGAGCTAAAGAGATAACGGAAGGAATCCACCCGCTCACACCACCACTACTCCACTCCCTCTTCATCACAGCTCTCAGACTCCAATGTGCATATGAATTACCTGGGCATAATGTTATCATGTAGATCTGATTTAGTAGGTCTGGGTGGGGCCTGAGGCTCTGTATTTCTTACCAGCTTCTTTGTGATATGTTTGCAGTTCAGCCCTGATAAGCTCACCTGGGGCTTTACCAAAGATACTCAAGTGTGGATGAAAATGAGTTCTTGGGGTCCTAGATGCACATCAGAGAAACACTGAAAAGGAACACTAAGGAACTTCTCAGCTGCCTCATTCTTTGCTGTGTGTATGTGCCTCACTCATGAAAATCTCTATATTTGGGTCATTTAAAAGTTAACCTTTTTTTTTTTTTTTTTTTTTTTTTTGAGTCTGAGTCTCACTCTATTGCCCAGGCTCACTGCAACCTCCACCTCCCAGGTTCAAGTGATTCTCCTGCCTCAGCCTCCTGAGTAGCTGGGATTAAAGGCATGTGTCACCACACTCAGCTAATTTTTGTATTTTTAGTAGAGAAGGGATTTCCCCATGTGATTTTCCCACCCTGGCATCCCAAAGTGCTAGGATTATAGGAGTGAGCCACTGTGCCTAGCCTAAAAGTTTCTTAAATCCTAAATGTATGAGACTTTTCTAGTTAACTTTTTGTTATTTTTCTACTTTAATTGCACTAGGTCCAAGAATACACTACTATTACAGTCCTTTAAAACTTGTTGAGATTTGGCCAGGCGGGGTGGCTCACGCCTATAATCCCAGCACTTTGGGAGGCTGAGGCAGGCAGATCACCTGAGGTTGGGAGTTTGAGACCAGCCTGACCAACATGGAGACACTCTATCTCTACAAAAAATACAACTTTAGCAGGGCATGGTGGCTCATGCCTGTAATCCCAGCTACTTGGAAGGCTAAGGCAGGAGAATCGCTTGAACCCGGGAGACGGAGGTTGTGGTCAGCCGAGATCACACCATTGCACTCCAGCCTGGGCAACGAGAGCAAAACTTCGTCTCAAAAAAATAAAAAACTTGTTGAGATTTGCCTTATAGCTAAGTACATGGTCAATTTTTGTAAATGTTCCATGAATGCTTGAAGACAACATATTCTACAACTGTTGGGTGCAGTCTTATGTTTATTAGGTCAAATTTGTTAACCAGGTTGACAGGTCTTCATATTCTATTGATTACTAAAAGGAGATGTGTTAAAATCTCCAGTCTCTCTACCAGGAAAACTTCCTCACCTCAGTCCACCTTATTCACGATAAGCAAAATGTTACCTGGTCTTCGCAGACCCAGCCCTTACCCTAATGAAAGTGTCAACCTAAGAAGACTTCCTTGATCACCAACACCTCCCTAACCCCACCTCATACCTGGCACTCCTTCTCCCTCCTCTGAGCTCTTACAGCATTTGCTGTCTGTACAAACAATTTGACACTTACCTAATTTGTCTTCATCACAATTATTTGAGTTGATAATTTACTCCTGTCAGGTTTTAAATTCCACGTGGGTAAAGATTATCTTATTTTTCTTTTATAACAGTTTTATTGAAACACAATTATTGACATACTATAAAATTCACGCTTTAAAAGCATACAATTCAGTGGGAGACTATCTTATTTATTCTGGCATCGTCTATAGCTGTGGTTCCCAGTCTTGGGTGCACACTGGAATTACTAGAAGGGCTTTAAAAAATAACCTTCAGTCTGGAAAAAAAAAAAAAAAATCCTTCAGTCTGGATCTCACCTCCAGAGGTTCTGGCTTAACTGGTTTGGGGTGTGGCCTGGGGGGATGGGACTTTTTAAAGCCCCTAGGATGATTTTAACTTGTAGCCGGGGTTGCCCTAGAGTGCTCTGTTCATAGCAGGCACCCAACAACTGTTTGTTGTAATCATCAATTAGCTTTAACTTCTAGTATCCAGTTAATTAACTCACTCAAGAGTGGACATCTGTCTCCCCAATAGCCCAACAGCTCTTACCACAGAATGGTCGGCTTATATCTGTCTCCCCAACGCAGCAGGAAAGTAACCCTATGAGACAAAAGCATGTAGAAAAGGTAAGTTCACTTGCAAAGATGTGCAGACTTCAGTAGGACTAGATCACGGAATAAGAAATACAACAGATATTAGACCGTGCGTGGTGGCTCACGCCTATAATCCCAGCACTTTGAGAGGCCGAGGCCAGTGGATCACGAGGTCAGAAGTTTTGAGACCAGCCTGGCCAATATGGTGAAACCCTGTCTCTACCAAAAAACAAAAATTAGCCGGGCTAGGTGGCGGGCGCCTGTAATCCCAGCTACTCGGGAGGCTGAGGCAGGAGAATCGCTTGAACCCGGGAGGCAGAGGTCGCAGTGAGCCAAGGTCGCGCCCCTGCACTCTAGCCTGGGCGACAAAGCAAGACTCCGTCAGAAAGAAAGAGAAAGAGAGAAGGAGAGAAGGAGAGAAGGAAAGGAAGGAAGGAAGGGAGGAAGGGAGGGAGGAAGGGAGGGAGGGAGGGAGGGAGGGAGGAAGGGAAAGACAACAGATATTAAAGGAAAAAAATGTAAAGGAAAAATTACCACATTTACATTTGTCTTTTCAGCATGGATGACACTCTCACGTTGAAGAATGCATGTCACAAGAATTGTGTGTGACATATCCCCAAATTTCCACATTCAAAAGTCAGGGATAATACGGTTTTCATCCGGGAATCAGTAACTCATGGGAAAAGCTCAAGATGTCATTCATTTTGGAGACCAGATGTAAAGGAGTAGTATGGGTACTTTGTCTCAAGGTGGAAAGTGTCTTTCTTATGTTTTTTTCCTTCCCATGGGACTTGTTGCATACTCTTAAAATGGCGGCAGGGCAGGCACGTTTGCTTGCACAGCTGTGAGCTGCATGCATAAAAGCAGGGATGGTTTTGGCCTAAGGCAGGGATGGTTTTGGTCTTATCCGTTATGGCATCCCCTTGTGGCACATGTTAGGTGTTCAAAAAATACTGGTGGAATGGATGTGATTACACTTCATGCCACAGTATATAAATATGATTTTAACTGGACAGGGAACTGCACAAGTTTCCCATATTGATCCTTTTTGCGATCTTAATTATGGTACTCTGAGCTGGGATACTGCCTAAACTGCCTGGGCTACAACAAACTCTAAAGGGCTTTTACTTTCACGTCCACAGTGGTTGAGGGTTCGCGTTCTGTGAATGCTGGAACCTCACGCGAGTAGCTGAGTAGCGAGGATGGTCACTCCCGGATAAATGAATACAGGATTCTCGCGGCTGGGAGCGGTCGCCCGGCGAGGTCGGTCATCCTGCCTGTCCGGTAACACCACGAAACACCTGCCACTGATACCTCCCCACCAGCTCCCGAGGGTTCGCGCCGGCATCCCGAGCCGCACCCCCTGTTCCGCCGCAGCCGGATTCCCTCCAGGGCGGGTTACGCCCCTAGGCGCAAAACAGAACCACTTCGCATCAAGAAGACAAAGTATAACCAGTCACACCAAAAAGAGGCAGCATTATTTAGACAGCCGGCTACTCCCCCAGAGACTCCACCCAGTCCCCTGGGCCCGGCGTTCAGCGCGCCGACGGTGCCCGGCTCCAGGAGCTCCAGCTCCCTCCACGTGTCCTGTCTTCCCAGCAGCCTCCTCTGCCGCCTCTGGAGGAAAATCTCCTGACAACTCGCGGTCTGCGGACTACGACTCCCAGGAGGCGCCGCGCCGCGGTTCTCCCCGCCCCCTTTCCGGGACGCGCAGGCGCCCTGGGCTCCGTCTACCAGCCTGGCTGGCGACGCCTGGATGCGGTTTCTTCAGGGATTTGTAGTTTTTCTGGAGTTACCCGGGCCGTCTGTCAAACGGACAAAAACTACAAGTCTCGGCTGCCCCAGCGCTGCGAGCCTGGTCACGTGGCGGGGGCCGACCGGGCGTGCGTGCCGCCGTTGATCCGGTGCTGCAGTGAGGAGGTGGTTCTTGCCCGTGTTGTGTGTGTGTGTGAGTGAGAGAGCGAGTGAGTGAGTGAGTGAGTGTGTGTGTGGGGGGGACTCGGCTTGTTGTTGTCGGTGACTTCCCCCTCCCCTTCACCCCTTCCCCTCCCCGCCGCCGCTGCAGTGGCCGCTCCCTGGGCTGTAGGAAATGAGCGATAACGATGACATCGAGGTGGAGAGCGACGTGAGTCCTGGGGCTTCTTCCTTCCCGTGCGGGTTGTCAGGCGGGGACAGCGGCCGGGGCTCTCAGCGGGGCGACGGCGGGAGGGGGCCGGGCCGCCGCCGCCTCCTTCCCCTTCCCCTTCCCCTCGGGGCCAGGACTACCTCCGTCGCGTTCCCGGCTCGCTCCCCTCCGGCTCCTGGCCGGAGCGGCCTCCTGGGACTGGAGGTGGGGGGAAGACACGCGGCTTCTGGGACTCCCACCTTCTCCCGTGGGGGAGGGTGCTGCGGCCTCCCGCTCCCACCTTCCCGGGCTCAGGATCCGGGGGACAAGGATGGGGGGCGCCCGGGATCCCATTGTCCGGATCCAGGGGAAGGGGACGGCGTTCAGGACCTGCCCCTTCGGAACGCGATCCTCTCCTCCCGTGACCCGCGGATCCTGGGGGGCGAGGAAGGGCGGAGAGGGGTTGGGGGTGCCTAGATGCCCGAGCTGGGTCTGCAGGGAGGAGACAGTGCTCGGGACCCCTCTGGCCCGGGTCGGATCCCGGAAGGAGGGGCGGCGCTCGGGACCCCTCTACCCCGCTACCGGATCCCGCCGAGGGTGGAAGGGTGGGGGCAAGGGGTGGGGAGGGAGGCAGGGGTGTCGGGCTGACTCCCCACCCTCCGCTTCCTCTGCCGCCGGCATTTTCTTTCTTATTATTGAATGTTAAGTGTAAAAATAACTTCTATATTTTCTATTTTTTTTTCTCTCCTATTCCAGGAAGAGCAACCGAGGTTTCAATCTGCGGTACGTCTCCTACTCTCCATTTCATTTTTATTTCCGTTCAGTTCTATTCCTTTTTGGGGTCAGAGAGAAAAAGAGATCGTACTGTTACTTTTAATATTGTAGTAAATCACTAATGTTAACCACTAAGGTGAGGTGGGGCCTGGTTCTGGAGGGTGGGGGAGTTGCAAATCCTATCATTCTAGATTCTCAGGTGATAAGTTCAGTAAGAGGAGCTGTATGCAAAGAATTGAATTGTTCTGTAGTTTTCAAATAGGGGATCCAGCTGCCGCTATGTAAGTGGAAATGAGAAATGCAGCATTCTGAAGTCAGTGGTAGTATTTCAGGGCAAAGTGGTCAGAAGATTTATTTAGGAACAAGTAGATTTTAAACCATATCTGTATAATTATGTGAAGCTGAAGCCACATGCAATAATCGCCTTTAACCAAGTCATGTGACTGCTATAGACCCGTAGAATCTAGCACAATGTGGTATTCTAACACAAAAATTGGAAATGTAGAGGAGCCAAACGTTGCATCATCAAAGTGTCACATAAAGTTGTTATGGTCTGATTCTCTGTATTTGAAGAAGAGGTATAAAGAAAATTAAAAAATAGCTGAAGAAAAGTGGCATTGCAGAAAGAGCTTTGCTGAAAGGTGATGGATGAGACCATATAATGTTATCAATAATTTCTTAGGGTTTTGATATTAATGTTCCCAGTAGATGGTTCTGTGGATTTAGATATGCACTAATTTCATATCTTTGGAGTCTGAGACAGTAATATGGGTTTTTCATGAATAGATTAGAGGGGAAAAAAAGAAAACATATAGAATAAATCAGAATCAGAGGGGAAGAGAAATAAGTATATCAGAGTTCTAATATTTGAAATTGGGAACAGTAGGAAGTGTATAGAATGGGGGTAAAAAATTTGAATGCCCATGAGGGCCATAAAGAATAAAGAAAGAAGAGGTGAGGACTTGGGTACTGGAGAGCAATGCCTCTCCTAAAAAGTCAGCCACTACTGAATTCCAGTGGTTTGTTATGTAGGAGTGAAGGGTCAGTATTGCCAGATCTTCCTATTTTTTATTTTATTTTATTTATTTATTTTTGAGATAGAGTCTTGCTCTGTCACCAGGCTGGAGTGCAATGGTGCTGTCTCGGCTCACTGCAACCTCCGCCTCCTGGGTTCAAGCGATTCTTCTGCC
This sequence comes from Theropithecus gelada, assembly GCF_003255815.1. Lineage (NCBI taxonomy): Eukaryota > Metazoa > Chordata > Mammalia > Primates > Cercopithecidae > Theropithecus > Theropithecus gelada. The sequence goes on along the minus strand of NC_037675.1, from coordinate 66,395,309 downwards.
TCAGCCTCCTGAGTAGCTGGGACTACAGGCGCACACCCCTACATCCAGCTAATTTTTGTATTTTTAGTAGAGACGGGGTTTCACCTTGTTGGCCAGGCTGGTCTCGATCTCTTGACCTCGTGATCCGCCCACCTCGGCCTCCCAAAGTGCTGGAATTACAGGCGTGAGCCACCGCGCCCGGCTGATCTTCCTATTTTTTAAGAAAGATTAGAAATCCAAAGCGTTATGTTATTTTTCTGATTTTTAAAATGATGTGTGGAACAACTGTTTGGGCTTGTTAGAATTTGCAGGATGTCACTTTGATACCTCTGGCATAAGAACCTAATAACCACAGGATAAAGGCAAGCCATCTCAGTTGTACCTGCTCTTCATTAGAGCAAGCAAAGATTATGCAGGTTGTCTAAGCAAATAGGCATTAAGAAAACTTATTTATTGAGAGCTGGTATTTTCTTAAAATCCGGGGATGTAGTTGTTCCAGAAATCTTAAAAATTATCCCTGGGTAGTAGTCATTAAAGATAATTTGTTTTGTTTTATTTATCCTTGAAGTATTCTCATATACTTATGCATATATTTGAAAATTGAATTCGTTTTTTTCATTTACTTTTATCCTTCATGTTTGGGGCCTAGTCTGTTGAAAACTTTTTTTTTCCTGCAAGTCTCCAGTTGTAAAATCTGTGCCAGGGCTTGATCAGAGACAGAGGGTAAGGATCGTTAGGCTTCCTTTGCAGAATTATCCTTTGAATTGGAATTATACTGAATCCTAGTAAGAGAAAGTGTTTTTTTTTTTGTTTTGTTTTGGTGAAATTTTGGCTCACAGTTCTTGAAAGCGTTCTGCTTTTCAAAATATTCGTCCACATGATTGTTGATGTAAATTTGTTTATTAAATTACTACAACGTTTCTGCTTTCCTGGAATGCTAATCTCACTGTTTTGTCTAGATGTTTTTAGTTTGCTATTAAGGTGCCTAGGGTTTTTCCTTTTGATTTTCGGAGTAGGCAAGGGAAGTTGGTTTGACACTTTGTTTTTAATTTAACACATCTATTTGTTGAGATTTCTAAGTATTACTCTGCACAATATAATTACAACAGCATGGAGAGAAAAAGCAGATGTGTTTTAGACAAATTTTATAGTGTATCAAACAACTATCGTGAATGTGTAGGGTAAAAAGGATTCCATTTTTTCCCCTCTGTGAATGCATCTGCTTGCTTCTTAATATTTAATATAGATAATAAATTTATTTTTTAAAATTTAAGAGGGAGCTATTCTTAAGTTTTGCCTTAAAAAAGGTATGGACTATGAACAACCAAATACTTAGGTATTTAGGACTACAGAAGAAGTTGAAAAAGTTATTTGAAAAATGCTCTGTGGATCCTAATATAAAAACATTCATGTATGTTTTATAATGTCACTACTACAATATCTAGGCCTTACTACATGAAAAATGTAAGATACTGAGAACAGAGTTAGGAAGTTAGGCTAACTCTAACAGAAAGTGAAACTGATTTGGCAAATATTTTTTTCTATTGCTTCAGTACAAACGGAAAACAGCTTCTCCAATGACCAGTAAGCTTTGTTAAAGGAAGTAACCCCAAAGAGTATTCTTATTACTAAATTCAGTACATCACAAAATCCCACTGATGTTATCTTATTTTTGTTATATTTTGGAGGGAAGAGGTTGCATTTTAAAGATAGATTTCTGGGACAGGTATATTCTATTGCAAGGGCTTCCTTTTGCTTTCTTTCTGTTTGGGAAATTTCTTTAGGAAAGAGTGAAAGTATACAAGAAATGTATGGGTTAGTGTGTTGGTCAGGAAATGCAAGTTTTTTTCCAGTGACCATGCCTGATGGTACCTGAGTGAGTTGCAGATGCAGTATGCCTATTAGGGGTTTGAAAACAGATTTGTGCAATTCTGCTTCTGGACCTTTCTGGTATGAAATATTTTTAACTTCTCAGAGCTCTTTGCTTCTTTAGGAATATTCAGAAGAGAACAAGCTTGGTAGCATGAGATTGGAATTCACTCAGGAAACTGCTGTCTTGTTTTACCTGCAGTCAGTTGCATGACAGAAGTGCTGCACGATGCATGTACAAAAGTACTCTGCTTAGAGTGTTGACAGTGATAACAGAAATGCCAGAGTGAGTTCCTAAATGTGCCTGTGTTAGAGTAAAAGTTGTTCTTATGTCTAAAATAATTTTTCCAAGATGCCAGTAGTAGTGAAATCGTTGGTCAAAGAATTCAGCTTGGTTTTTAATTAAAATTTCCTGACTAAGGCATCCTTCTCTGAAATGGCTATGGTGTGAGGCCCTGTTTGAATAACATTTGCCAGTTCTTTTAGGCACCAAATGAAAAAAGTTTGAAAACAAATACCTACATTAGATAGTGTTGGAAATGTATACCAGGCAATCAGCTACAAGCAGGACAGATATTGGAAAATTGAAATAGATGTCTTTCTTTTAGGGAGCTTGGTGAGTTTTTCTCATCCTACCTGCCCATTATTTTATGTTATAATTTTGGGGTTGATTAAAATGAGTATTTTAAGTTGTTTAGAAATTGAGCTTTATCTTATCTTGTTCTTATCTATCAGAAGTAAAAAATAGATCTTTTCGGATGAGATTTTTGGGTCTGTGTATTCTCAAGTGTCCTTAGTCTCTAATAAGAATAGCTTGATAAGAATCATAAGCAACACAAGCTTCCCTCTAAAATACAACCTTCACATTTTGTAAAGGTAGTAAATATTTAGTGGCAACGAATTGCCTATGTGCTGAGAATTTTCTGTATTAGAATTAAGATGATTCCCCTTATAGGTGGGGTTATCTGTCAGGTAGCCTGCAAGACATGGCATTGTTCTGGAGAACCTTGTGCATCCTGGAATAATGAAGCATTTATTTCCACATGCTATTTGTCTAGAACTTGGAGGAAATAAGCTTACTGACTGATGTGATGCCTTGAACAAAGATGCAGTCTCTGTGCAGTAAGTTGGAAGGAAATCATTTTAAGAGATTTCCCTCAATTTTGAACAGACCTCCTTAGCCTAGATGACTTCCTGCCAACGTAGAAACTTCTTGGCTAACAAAATAATGTTTGCCTTCAACATCTAACAACACAAGATACATGTGCTTGGTAGTGTCAAAAATGGACAAATTGTAGGTGAAGATTTTTATTCTGGCTACCAGTGTGGAAAGTTGGGTAGAAATATAACTGAAAGGCTGAATAAAAACCTTGGCAGAGATGTCAAAGCTGGAAGTGATTTGGTGCGGGAGTTTCTGTTGAGCATCTGTGGACCACTGCATAGCCCCTTAGTATTTCTGTTAGGGATGCCCTGGAGGAAGGGTTTCCTGGCAGAAATCCAGACGTACAAATTCAGTGTACTAGAAGAGTGGGCAGTGTCCAGCCACTGTTCCCATAGGATGTATAGGGGAGATGTTTGGGAGCCTGCTGTACAGTCCAAGAATACCTCTGTTGTCTCCTAGAATAGGGCCTAATTAATTCCACAAGGGGGCTTTCCGTACCATTCGTTTTCATTATTGAACATTATTCTCAGTACAGGCTCATCAGAGTAGAGTTTTATTTGTTCAAGACAATTGTTTGGCCCTGTTTTTTAAAGCCAGTTTTGCATTTGTGGGAGGTTATTAGATGCCTTACAGTGGGAGTCTTTCCCCAGTTTTTGTTCTTCAACTCTGAAATCATGGCCCTGTCAGAAAGGGTTGCCAGCAAGCAAAGACAGTTAACAAGGCAGTGATAAAGCCTGCAAACTGGTCCTCCAATGGGGGTGGGGATGAGGCGCGGGCAGTGTTATCGGACTGGGTGGATCTGTGGTTTGGAAATACTTCCCACAGAGAATTCTCAGCCTTGTGTAAAGGTTTTTACGTTTTTCATGTGCTCTTTCAAAACATTAGTGATAACATTTAATTCAGAGTTGCCTGGAATTAGGCTTGTTAGCTGTGCATGTTTTTAACTTGTTCTTTCAAATCAAGCTTGGGGAAGAGAAAAATACATCCTTGCCATTATCTCTGAGAGATTTAAAATTGACTCCAGTAGTAGCTCAGGGATGGACATGGCAGCAGGGATTGGTCTAAGATTCCACTCTTCTGCTAGTTAAATTGGGCCTGGAACCACTACAGAAATTCCATCCACTACTTTGAGAACAACAGTCCCCAGCCCAGGCTTTCTACCAGGCAGTGGACCGCTGCCTTTCCTTGTTGAGCCAACTTCTCAAACTTGGCCGGCTCCCCAGATGAGAAGCCAAGATTTCTGCTCATGATCTACAGCCAAGTTCACTTACAATCCTCTAACCGAGAGACTTGTCCATTTGAGTCCTTTCAGAGCTCAGTGAATGGGAGGGGGTAGTGCACTGTGGGGATGATTTTGATGTTAGATTATACTTAGCTCCACCCCTTTAGTGCAGGTCCACGTGAAACCAAGTGCAACTGCATTCTAGCCGTTTGAGATTTGCAGGGCTCTCCCAGAAAGAAAACAGACAATTAGAATTTTATTTGTATCAACAGGAGGGATTGTGGGTAATTCTGGTGCACAGCTCTTACCTGGGAGGAGGGCCAAGAATCGTGGTGATTTAGTAGACAGGAGTATCTTGGGCTGCTCTGGAGACCAAAGATGGGCGATTAATTTGCATGTAAATAAACCACCTTAGGTAGTATATAGCAAACAGGAGCGGCAAGGAATGTTGTCTCTTGGCCTTTAAGCTCCTTAGGTATAGTCCCAGCCCAACTTATCTTTGTGTAGATGATCAGAGGGAACAACAGTAAGTTCAAAAGGACTAGATACTTAAATAGGTTTAATTCTGTTGAGCTATTTCATGCTACTGTTAGAAGGCATCTATAATTTTGCTCTAAAGTTGTATGATACAGAGTACCTGCCTCTAGCCTCAGATTACTTGGTGTTCCAAGCTTGACCGTCGTCCTCTCAGCTTCTCCATAATATTTCATATGTCACTATAGTTCAGTAAACATTCATTTTACAGTGAAACCAGACTTAACAAGATTAGGACAACTTTAGAAGTGCTCCAGGCATCTGCCCCCAAAAGAGAGAGATGCTGTGGAGAACCATGGTTGTCATGGGAACCTCATGTCCAGTTCAGTAGAGCTGTAGGAGAGGTGCATGCTTAAGAGACCAGGAAGTACTCAGATGACCACAGGTGCTCCCAGCCTCCTCTTCCTCTGTAATGACTAGGACTTTAGGATTAAATAACAGGAGAATTTCAAGTCCTTTCATTCTCACAACTCTTGATAGAATTTTGTCTGTACATCTTCTCTAGTACAAGGATTCATGTGAGGCAGCATTATTCTTGTGCTAAGCCAAGTTACTTACTCTTGTTCCATTTTTTGAATTTCTGGTCCCCTGTGTGTGTAGATTTAAGCTACCTGAACTTCCCGTATACAGACTTGGTCTCTAGGTTAGCTCAATGCAACCATGTGCATTCAAGGTGAATGTTCAGAGTATAATTTCCATAATTCTCAGTGTAGGTGTGATGAAGTTCCTCTTGCTTTGGGTTTGTGTTCCTTTTGGAGGGGATACCCCTCTGATGGGGGCCTGCTGAAGTGCGCTTACCATGCTCTCCAGCACTGTCTCTTCTGCCTGAAATCAGAGCATTTTGCGATTCCTGATTTGGTGTTGGCAGTTTTGGTCCGTCTCCAGTTGACTGTTCTTTGTGATTACAAGTAGGCTAAGACTTTGACTTGGATATTTAGATACTGCCAAAGTAGCCTGACCTGCCACAGGTGCCTGAGGGAATTTATTCTGAGTATGTAGTGTCAGAAAGTGTGCCCTCTAAGAACTGCCTGTCTGGCACTGCCTGTGTGCGGGAAAGCCCTTGGCAGGATAGGACCTTGGATCTACTTTTAAAAAACAGGAACTCAGAATTCAGTTGTCATCTTATCAGCTCTGTCATAATGATCTCAGATTCATGCATCTAGATTTTATAGGAGTTTTAGTTTCTATTATATGATTTGATGAGAAAGTCTTAAACTAGTGCCTTTTACTGGGCTTGGGGCTCACGGTGATGGTTTCACATGAAAGAAGCACCAGTGACTTAACTCTTTTTTCCCCTGGACACCCATCTGGGGAATCTCTTACAGTGGAGGTGATCACATCTTAAGAAGGGGCCACTGGAGCTTTCTCTAGTCACTTCCTAACCACAGACTGGTGGCTCTTCTGTCACATAAGCAAGTTGGGGGAGGGGGGACCACTGATGTTACAGGAGAGTCACACTTTGTTCCCCTGAATAACTTTTATTTTACTTATGCATGAGCTGGATGCATCGAGCTACTTTGGATGTTCCTGTCGCAAGCCTTGCTCACCCCTTTCTCCCCCTTTAGCAGAGCCTAATTCTGGAGACTCCTAACTGCCCACCTCGAGAAATCCTTCCCAGTCCACTCGCCAGGGACAGGCTGACAGCGTGTACTTCCAGGCTATACCCCACCCACCTTGTACCAAGCAAAAGGAGTGACATTCCTAACGTGTTCTTTCTCCTATTCTTCTAGGCTGACAAACGGGCTCATCATAATGCACTGGAACGAAAACGTAGGGACCACATCAAAGACAGCTTTCACAGTTTGCGGGACTCAGTCCCATCACTCCAAGGAGAGAAGGTGAGTTTCTTGAGGAAGCTGAGTAACTGGCCACTACTAGCTTTTAACTTGTTGCGGAGCTTAGGAGAGCACTCACCTATTGGGAAGGAAATGTAGTCACAGATATTCAGGTAGCATGGTTGCCTTATTTTTTGACTGTTTGGAGGATCACTGCACGCCTTACCTACTCCAGTTTATCCTTAACAAAATATGTCAGATATAATGGAGCTATTTGTAAGATATTGGTAGGAGTCATCTTTCTAAATTTGTATTATTTGTAATAAATTCAAGAAATTATAACTATATACTGTAGTGTAAAGGGTGGCCCAGGGTTCATTTGGGATAACAGTAAAGATTCCAGAGGTGGTTAATACCCTAGACCTCCCTGAGAATTTCTTTCCTGTGGTTCAAGGTTAATACTTACTATAAATGAGCACTTGCAGAAATGCATGTAATGTATGTTAAAAGCAGCCTGGGCACCATTGATTTTCTAGCCCCAATAATTGTTATTTCCAAGGCGTATGAAGAGCATTTTAAACTGTGGGACAAAAGACTTGAGTGAAGAGACATGTTCGTGTGAAATAGAAAAAAATAACCGTTCTTCCCCACTCCCTTCTGGAACCTAGCGTTTTCCCTGGAGGGCTAGGCACCAGCTGTTTCTACATTTTAAAAACAAAATTAGAAGCTTTGAGTAAAAGCCTATGGGTTAGGGTCACTCCCTGGAATTTGGAGAAAACATCTGCACAGCTAGTTCCATCCTTGACAGAGAGTGTAGTTGTCTGCAGCAATTCAGTGGAATAACTGGCAAGCTGGGAAGAGGACCTATGTTTTTGCTTTAGTGATCCAGTGTTTTATAAAGAAGCAACTATTCTGTTAAGAACAATTTTTGCTTTTGAGTGCACTTTGATTTAGTTCTGTGGTGGGGGTCCTGGATTTGTTTGGCTATCCAAGATCAAATTTGGAACCCTTATGCTTTCATTTTTTATATTGTCACTCTGGTGAGTTATATGCTCTCTCCTTTATCTAAGGTGTGGCTTTCCATGTGGCGGAAACATGGAGAAGATCTGACCTTTATAAAGAACAAAACAGGCCATGTGCATACCTAGTATTGCAAAACCAGAATTTGTCATGGGTTAAGCGTACTAAGTGTGGACTTGATTTAATGACCTTAAACCAAAGTACTTACCTGGAATAACAACCTTCCTGAGTACAACACTAAGTACCACAGAAATCTTTATGACTAGAGACAGACTCACCCCTTTAGTCAAAGTAAACACATGCCAAAGATTATCTCTTAGGCTTCTTTGACCTGTTGACAGTTGGTGCATATTCCTGTACCATAGTATCCATTAAAATTGCTTTGGTAAACTATATGGACAAGAGCTGCCTTCTCCTAAGTCTCACATCTAACCAGGAGTGGCACTGGGGGAATGTTTCTCGGGGTGAATTGTGGACCACCCACATCAGATTCACTACTGAATCAGCCTTTCTGGAGGGAAGCCTGGGAATCTGTATTTATAACAAGCAGTCAGATGATTCTTAGGCATTCTTAAGTTTGAATACATTGGGAGAGGTGGGTCATAGGATCACAACTATACCTTTTCCTTATCCAACCTGTTTTACAATGCCATAACATTCTTCCTTAACTCCTTATAATTACATTATTCTAAATCATATTTTCTCCTTTCTTTCTTCAAGGAAGTTGAAGGTTTGAATTTGGTAGTCTTACAGAGGGAATAATTTGTCCTTTGTTGTGGCTCATTTATTTACTCATTGATGCCATTCAACACATATTTACTGAGGGTCTACTACCTGCCAGGTACTATTCTAGATACTGGGAATACAGCAGTAAACAAAACAGACAATAACAGGAGCTCTTGCTCTGATGAGGAAATGATAAAAAAAGAAGTAAGAATTAAAAATATATGTATTATGTCAGGTAAGTACCATGGAGAAAAACAGGGAAGAAGAGTTGCAATTTTAATTATGGCAGAGAAGAAGAGTGTTGCTGGTAAAGCTTTGAACAAAGTGAAGCAAAGAATAGTGCATCTGTCTGGTAATGAGCATTCCAGGCAGAGGAAAGGCAAGTGTGGTAGCACTGAGACAGGAACCTGTAAGCATTCCTGGGCCAGGCAGGGAAAACAAAGAGGCCAGAGTAGCTAGAGTGGAATGAGTGAAGGGATGGTGGCAGGAGATGCTGGCAGAAAAGTAGCAGGACTAGGAGAGAGGAGTGGTCCAGGGGAACCAGATTCTAGAGCCAGTCAGCACAACCCCAGTTTGAGAATTTACTAGATACCATTCTAATTTCCGAATCCTCCTATGCTGTGTTACAATCCAAGTATGTCCTACTGACAGTGAATGAAGGAAATGTCTATAAACTCTCAACCTCTTCCTCTTTAAAAAGCAAGCTGCCAGCACTGTTTCATAGGTGCCGTGAGTCTAACAGAATACTTTGGTCCCTCAGACTTATGAGTTGTGACTAAACGTGGCGTTTTTTAAAATGTGGTATTTGAACCAAAGGAAATGGGCTCATTCTTAGATTGTGGTAATTAAGGTTATGACATTATGTAAATAATCATGAGATGATTATTTTACCATGTGAATTTTGGGAAACTTAGATTCTTAAAGGGAAATTTAGGTCTCTCTGTGTTCCAGTCTCTGACTTAAACATCTTTATGTTCCAGCTGACTTCTTCCTTAGCATTTGGATTATCTGTCATATGTGTAAGCCTTTTGTTTTTTAAAGAGAAAGCAATATATTAATTGAATTGGATCCTAACCAAGAATAAGGGATACTTGTTTAAAAAAGAAAGAAGGCTTTAAATGTGGGACCCAAACTCTATTTACCCTTTGTTTTCTGTATTTCTACTATAAATTAAACATTTAAAAAAATGGTTGGCCGGGCGTGGTGGCTGATGCCTGTAATACCAGCACTTTGGGAGACTGAGGCAGGTGGATCACTTGAACCCGGGAGTTTGAGACCAACCTGGGCAACATGGCAAAACCATGTCTCTACAAAAAATACAAAAATTAGTCGGGTGTGGTGGTGCTTACCTGTAGTCCTGGCTACCTGGGAGGCTGTGGTGGGAGGATCACTTGAGTCTGGGAGGTCCTGGCTACAGTGAGCCATGATGGCATCACTCCAGCCTGGGCGACAGAGTGAGACCCTGTCTCAAAAAAATAAGAAAAATTAAAAAAAGAATTACTTTTTTCTTGAGGAAAAAAACCAGTAATAATTGACACTGTATTGCAATGTAAAATTAAATCCACACAGCAGTTGTATAAGGTATGGTACTGTTATTAGACAGTTATTACTGCTGTTGCTCCTGTCAGTGTTATTAACAGGCTCAAGATCATTATCCCATCTGTAGCAGGACAGCGGCTAGAACTCAGGATTGCCAATTAATTGTCAAGTTCCATCTTTTTCCTGTACCATATGGGTAAACAGTTTAAGGATATTTAAAAAAAATCTTGCTTAAATACTTATATCTTGTCATTGTCCTGGGAGCTTCCCCTGGATAGGCCTGTTAATCTTGGCAGTGTATCATACCACGGCTACTATAAAAATACTCTCCTCTGAGGTGGCATATGTAGGTAACACTGAAGTGCGGGGTATTAAGGATCATTTAAAGTCTATAATTTCTTTCTGAGTTCACATAGTTGCTCTGAGCCTAAGAAAATAGACCATTACAGTTCGTGGTTCATTTGGGTTTTGCCATAGGTCCCAGAGTTAACAAGTAGACCCTCGAACTCTATTGTTTGAGTCTTTTGTGTTCCTTGCAGTTTCTCAACTGTACATGGAGCCCACTGGGAACAATAGGATGGAATTAGAACCGTCAGCCAGCCAACCAGAGTAATGGAGTGAGGGCAAGATCAACTGTCAACTGTGGCCCCATTTTTTTTTTTTTTCTTTTACAGAGATGTTACTTTTACAGAAAGTATTAGTTAAGTGTCCTTGCTTGGGTACTAGGGAGTGTTACACAATGGTTCACTGGCACTAAGCTCACCGTATTTATGTTGGGGAGCAAGACATGATAGCCAGCCCATCATTTTGCCTTTACATGGGAGTATAATTCTGTCCTCCATCTCGTAAGCCCCAGTACCTGAGCCAGAATGATTGTAACCAATCACACTGTCTCTTTATCATGGATGGCTTTAGCAGTAGGTTATTTTCATCATTGCCATTTGTAGCTCTACAGTGGTTTATAGTAATCTCTCATCTTTTAAGTCTCTCCCTCAGTGCCTGTTGTTATCAAACTCATTGCTCTCTCAGGCAGTTGAGCTCTGCATTTCTCCCTTATGGGGAGAGCTGTGTTGAAGAGAGAGAATATAACTTAAAATGAAAATAAACAGAATTTCTTGATTTCGAGGTGAGAATTTGAGGGCACTGCCTTTTTCAGTTCCCATCAGAGATTCTGGCTCATAGTAGGTTCTCAGTAAATTGTGGTGGTGAAGAGAGCCAGAGGAAACAGCACACTTGCTCAGCCATTAAAGAAAACAGCAACAGTCAACATTATATGCTTAACTATATAAGTGAGACCCTGTGAGTGCTATAGAGGTTCAAACACATAATAGATGGTGTCTACCCTTGAGGGTCTTGCTCTCTTGTTGGGAAAGAGGGTTACACCTAACAATTAACAATAGTGAGATAACATGCTGAGCATCAGATAAGAGCTTTACATTGAGTTAATCTCTGTTTCATTTCCATTAAAGTCTGGTTTTCTTAACAGGTAGATGTTGAAACCAAATATTAATAGTTCCTTTATGGCAGGGAACATGGTTCTTAAGGAAAAAGGCTCTCATAGCATTTATACTTTTATGTGCACACATTTATATATTATACTTAATATATGTGGTTTTACATATATTTGTGTGATTATTTAATGACTGTCTGCTGCCACTACACTATAGTAAGTACCATGAAGGCAAGGAAAATGTCTCCTTTTGGTTATATTCCTTCCCTCAGTGCCTGCACATAGTAGGGAGCATAGTGAATGTTTATTAACTGAGGGGAGGAATCCCCCATCAACCTGGCCACATTATTTTGAGAGATGGCTCATTCCTGTTGATGGTTTTAAAGCTGACAGTTCATTTGGTAACCTGTGTCTATAGCATATCTGAGCTGCTGGAGGGATTGTCTTTTACATGAAATGTTAACCACAGTCCTATCCACTTCTCATTACTTATTAAGGTTATATTAGCTGGCCAGACTCCGACTTGGGCAATTATCTTTTTAAAGTTTCTACATCTTAAATTGTTGCCCATAGTTGCCCATGTCTCCCTTAGGCTCCAGGCTCAGCAATTGTAAATGCATTTAATTTCTTATAAATTATTTGTGTGCTGCTGAAAACCTCCAAGGGCTTTTCATTGCCCATTTAGGTAAGGACTGGTATTCCATGTTCTGTAAATAAGGTACCCAGCTTGCCCACCTGCTTTTTCACCACCTTCCTGCCGTTAACCTTCCAGTTACTGTACACCCTTGAATTAGTCCGTTTTCTTGCTGCTGATAAAGACATAGACTGGGTAATTTACAAAAGAAGGAGGTTTAATGGACTCATAGTTCCAAGTAGCTGGAAGGAAGCCTCACAATTGTAGCGGAAGGCAAGGAGGAGCAAGTTATGTCTTGCATGGATGGCAGCAGGCAAAGAGAGAGAACTTGTGCAGGGAAACTTGTTTTTAAAACCATCAGATCTTGCAAGACTTACTCACTATCATGAGAACTGCATGGGAAAGACCTGCCCCCATGATTCAGTTACCTCCCACCGAGTTCCTTCCACGACACATGGGAATTGTGGGAGTTACAATTCAAGATGAGATTTGGGTGGAGACACAGCCAAACTATATTATTCCGCCCCTGGCCCCTCCCAAATCTCATGTCCTCACATTTCAAAACCAATCATGCCTTGCCAACAGTCCCCCAAAGTCTTAACTCATTTCAGCATTAACTAAGAAGTCCACAGTGCAATGTCTCTTCTGGGACAAGACAAGTCCTTTCTGCCTATGAGCCTGTAAAATCAAAAGCAAGTTAGTTACTTCGTAGATAGAATGGGAGTACAGGCATTGGATAAATACAGCCATTCCAAATGGGAGAAATTGGTCAAAAAGGGGGCTACAGGACTCATGCAAGTCCGAAATCTAGCAGGGCTGTCAAATCTAAAAGCTCTGTAATGATCTTTGACTCCATGCCTCACATAGAGGTCATGCTGATACAGGAAGTGGGTTTCCTTGGTCTTGCGTAGCTCTACCCCTGTGGCTTTGCAAGGTACAGCCCCCTTCTTGGCTGCTTTCACAGGCTGGCATTGAGTGTCTGTAGCTTTTCCAGGTGCACAGTGCAAGCTGTCAGTGTATCTACCATTTTGGGGTCTGCAGGATGGTGGCACTCTCCTCACAGCTCCACTAGAGAGTACCCCAGTAGAGACTCTATGTGGGGGCTCTGACCCCACATTTCCTGTCTGCAATGCCCTAGCAGAGGTTCTCCATGAGGGCCCTATCCCTGCAGCAAACTTCTTCCTGGACATACAGGTGTTTCCATACTCCATCCTCTGAAATCTAGGCAGAGGTTCCCAAACCCCAATTCTTGACTTCTGTGCACTCCCAGGCTCAGTACCATGTGGAAGCTGCCAAGGCTTGGGGCTTGCACCCTCTGAAGCCACAACCTGAGCTCTAAATTGGGCCCTTTCAGCCACGACTGGAGTGGCCGGGATGCAGGGCACCAAGTCCCAGGGCTGCGCACAATATGTGGACCCTGGGCCCAGCCCACAAGACCAGTTTTTCCTCCTAGGCCTCTGGGCCTGTGATGGGAGCAGCTGCTGTGAAGATATCTGATATGCCCTGGAGACATTTTCCCCATTGTCTTGGGGATTAACATTCGGCTCCTTATTACTTATGTAAATCTCTGCAGCTGGCTTGATTTTCTTCTCAGAAAATGGGATTTTCTTTTTTTTTTTTTTTTTTTTGAGACGGAGTCTTGCTCTGTCGCCCAGGCTGGAGTGCAGTGGCCGGATCTCAGCTCACTGCAAGCTCCGCCTCCCGGGTTCATGCCATTCTCCTGCCTCAGCCTCCCGAGCAGCTGGGACTACAGGCGCTCGCCACCTCGCCCGGCTAGTTTTTTTTTTTTTTTTTGTTTTTTTTTGTAGAGACGGGGTTTCACCGTGTTAGCCAGGATGGTCTCGATCTCCTGACCTCGTGATCCGCCCATCTCGGCCTCCCAAAGTGCTGGGATTACAGGCTTGAGCCACCGCGCCCGGCCGGGGATTTTCTTTTCTATCACATTGTCAGGCTGCAAATTTTCCAAACTTTTATGCTCTATTTCCCTTATAAAACTGAATGCCTTTTACAGCAACCAAGTAACCTCTTGAATGCTTTGCTGCTTAGAAATTTCTTCCTCCAGATACCCTAACTCATCCCTCTGAAGTTCAAAGTTCCACATATCTCTAGGATAGGGGCAAAATGCTGCCAGTCTCTTTGCTAAAACATAACAGGAGTGACCTTGGCCCTAGTTCTCAACAAGTTCCTCATCTCCATCTGAGACCACCTCAGCCTGGACTTCATTGTCCATATCATTATCAGCATTTTGGGCAAAGCCATTCAACAAGTCCCTAGGAAGTTCAGAACTTTCCCACATTTTTCTGTCTTCTGAGCCCTTCAAGTTGTTCTAACCTCCAGCTGTTACCCAGTTCCAAAGTTGCTTCCACATTTTCAGGTATCTTTTCAGCAGTGCCCTACTCTACTGGTACCAATTTACTGTATTAGTCTATTTTCTTTTTTTTTTTTTTTTGAGATGGAGTCTCGCTCTGTCGCCCAGGCTGGAGTGCAGTGGCCAGATCTCAGCTCACTGCAAGCTCCGCCTCCCGGGTTTACGCCATTCTCCCGCCTCAGCCTCCCGAGCAGCTGGGACTACAGGCGCCTGCCACCACGCCCGGCTAGTTTTTTGTATTTTTTAATAGAGACGGGGTTTCACCGGGTTAGCCAGGATGGTCTCGATCTCCTGACCTCGTGATCCGCCCGTCTCGGCCTCCCAAAGTGCTGGGATTACAGGCTTGAGCCACCGCGCCCGGCCTGTATTAGTCTATTTTCATGCTGCTGTTAAAGACATACCTGAGACTGGGCAATTTACAAAAGAAAGATTTAATGACTTACAGTTTCATATGGCTGAGGAGGCCTCACAATCATGGTGGAAGGCAAGGAGAAGCAAGTCACGTTTTACATGCATGGCAGCAGGCAAAGAGAGCTTGTGCAGGGAAACTCCCATTTTTAAAACCATCAGATCTCACGAAATTTATTCACTATCACCAGAACAACATGGGAAAGACCAACCCCCATGATTCAGTTACCTCTCACCAGGTTCCTCCCACAACACATGGGAATTGTGGGAGTTAAATTCAAGATGAGATTTGGGTAGGGACACAGCCAAACCATATCAACTCCTCTTCTGTTTGCTCAGGAATTTCATTCTCAGCTAATCTGAGTTCTTTGCTTTTCTCAAGGTCCAACCCCAGCCACACTGCCCAGGTGACTTGGGGGTTCCATATTGATGAGCCCTGCTCACAAGATCTACCTGCAGTCTGTCCTCTATTTCCTGCCTGAGTTCCCCCCTTCCGTCAGTCTCCAGCTCCTTGCCTTAGAGGCCCATATCAAATACTGCCCCACCCTTAGAACCCTCCCATGAACCTCTATGGCCTTTTGTGGGACCTCTCCTCTGTCTCCCTAATTTCTGTGATCATCTTATCACCTAACTAAATGGTATGCTCCTGTAGGGCAGGAATCTAATTATTCCTTCTGGGGGACTGTCATACAGAATGGGAGAGGTCTCACTCCCCCAGGAGTACTAGAGAGCTCTTCACCTAACATTTTTCACATCTTGAGATTCAGAAGGATAGGGATTGATTACCAGGCCTTGACTTTAGCGTTTTTTTTTTCTCCAACAAAGTTGCAAAAACTTTAGAAAAATGGTGAGAAGAAAAAACATGAGTCCTTCCTTCCTCTAACACAACTGCAGCCTTCCCTTTGATCCTGTGACAAATGCTGCCCAACAGAAATTTAGTGTGAGTCACAAATGCATTTTAAATGTAACTTAAATAAAATTTTCGAGTAGAACCAATTAAAAGGTTAAACAGGTGAAAATTTGAATAATATAATTTATTTAGCCTAATATTAAAAAGTAAGTATGATCTCAACATGTAATCAATATATTTAAAATTATTCATTCACCAAGTCTTTAAATTCAACTTAACAGCACATCTCAATTCAGAGTACTCACATTTCAAGTGTTTATTAGCCACATGTGGCTAGTGACTATCAGATCAGATAGTATAATCCGAAAATAGACTCTCCGTACCCCGCTGCCCCATTTAATGTGACTGAATTAGTCATCATCTTAGAGTGGATGTGAAAAGAAACCTGCCTCCTTTTTTTCTCCCCAAAAGCTGCTATTGTTCAATCCATGGATTTATTGATGGAGTCTAAGAAGCAAGGAAATACAGTGTTATCAATTTGTGTATTCCTTCCTGGTCTCTTCATCTACATGCTTCCCACAGGGAAAGTGCTAGTTATAGCTTGCTGCTTTTACATAATATATTTTTTCCCCAGGTCATACAGTGTGCTCATGTTTAGTCATTAGGCATGTTTCTTTTGGGCAATTGGGGCTGCATTCAGTTTTTAAAATTTATAATTAATATGGTGATGGACATCTCTGTATATGTAGCCATTTCTGTAGATTCCAAGAAGTTGGATTTTTGGGTTGAGGGGTATGAGCATCTGACCTTTTTCCGTGTATTGCCAAAATGCTTTCCAAGAGGATTGTTTTTATATCCTCTTCCTTCCACTTCTTTTATTAAGCAAATTCTAGAGTAGTCTTTTGGTAGTGTTTTGAGAGTACCAGTTTCATGAATTTTTTTTTTGGAAGAGGGTGACTAATTCAGTAAACAAAGGTTAGTAATTTTGTATTCTATTTATTACTTCTGAAATTAATTGCTTTTCCACATGTTTACTAACTAGTTGTATTTCCTCTTTTGGAAATTGTGTACTCCTGTCCTTCATCGTCCAAGTTTGATGCAGAAATGCCACACCTTCATTTCAAGGTACCAAGGGCACAAGAAAAAATAATGAAAGATTTAAAAAAGGATTGTTTTGACCCCTTAAACAAATGTCTTACTCCTCACTTTAATTAAGCTGCTTGCAGGGCTGATAGCTCTGCTTTCCCTGGTGATCAACAAAATGGTCCTGTGGCTGGGGAGGCCCTGGCAGCAGGAAGCCTTCAAGGAGCCGTGGGTCTGTGCTGACTCTGACCTTACAACCTTCCAGGCTCCCTTGCTGGCATTGATGGGGTTCCATTTTTGAATGAACTAGTTTAATGTGGATCCAGATTTATTGTGCGTATTCTTTCGTTTTGGTTTTCAAAAGATGGCTTATTCACATGGAAATGTACACCAGTTTAGCCCTGGGCCCTCCCTTTACCTTCATATGTATAAAAGCTTACACAGTTTTCAGAAAATAAATTGTTTCATTTTCTCTAAAATAACTAGTAAAAAATAAAACAGATGTCAGTTGTTGAGTCCAGCGGTACCTCTTTTTTCATCCCTCCAGATATGGCATTTTGGTTCTTAGGGAAACAAGACAGCTGTAACATCAGCCCACTGGCATCTGTTTTTGGCACTGAAGAGGAAAAGTGTTCAGTAGAGTTAAGATTATTGTTTCTCACGTCAGCACTGGGACCCTAGGGAAGGGCAGTGGTGTTCCTAATGTTAACAATCTAGCAGTACTGTTCTTTTCCTCACCTCTCCCCACCCACTTTCTAAAACAACTTGAATTTTTACAGAAATCCAAGTTACTGTGATAAGATTTATAACTCCAGAAAAGTTTGGAACTCTTGCCTTACATTGAACATTTTTGGGAACCATTGCCTTAAACGAGATTTAATAACCTTAGACTTCATCTGAAGCATCAGTGCTAACAAGTTCAGGAGTCATTTGGGGCCTTAAATGGTTCTATTTAGAATCCACGTCTTTTGGGTTTGGGGCCTTTTGTGACATACGTAGTCGATTCTTGGTGTGATGTGTGGAGTGGGTGGATGCTGTTCAAAAGCAGAGGTCTGACAGTTGGCGCTTCTGCTTGAGAGGGTTGCCCTTCCCTCTGTCTGCTTACTGCCTTGGGAGGGAATGCAAATGGACACACAGCTGCAGCATAAACAGTAGGAGGGACAGGAACCTGCCAGACCCTCTGCCACACCCTGGGTCTTCTACATTCTTCATTTTGCTTTTATCCTTCTGGGCTGCCAAAAGGTAATGAAGCCAGCAGTACTGTGGGAAGCTGACATTCCCCACCTAACCTTCCACTTCCGCCCTCCAGACCAGATGGTTAGGTCAGTTCTCCCAAGCTAGCTTGCATCTTGAGGCTTTTCTTCTCAATGTGTTTCTGCTAGAAGCCTGTTTAATTCTCACCTGTCTTTAAAATAAAAAAAAAGAAAGAAAAATAACCTTCCTTCAATGCTGCTATCCTGCTATTACAAACTACCGTTTTTCACTTTTTTTTTTTTTTTTTTTTTGATGGAGGGGCTCACTCTGTTGTTCAGGCTGGAGTGTGTTGGCACAAGCATGTCTCACCGCAGATTCAGCCCCATGGGCTCGAGATCCTCCCACCTCTGCCTCTCAAGTAGCTGGGACCACATTCGTGTACCACCATGCCTAGCTAATCTTTTGATTTTTTTTTTATAGAGCCCATGTGTCTTGCTGTGTTTTCTAGGCTGGTCCCCAACACCTGAGCCCAAGTGATCCTCCCACCTCAGCCTCCCAGGGTGCTGGGATTACAGGCATGAGCCACCGCACCTGGCCTACTTCTTACCTTTCAACCAAATTTTGAAGACTAGTCTTCATCATTGCCTTACTTGCAGCTCATTCCTACACCTGTTACCCGTGCAGAGACAATTTACCATTGGGCTTTGGCTGTCACCCCTCCAAGAAAACCACCTTCACTGGGGTCTTCCATTGACATCCTTGTAGGCAAATCAGGTGACTCTTTCGTAGTCCTTTTCCTCCAACTTTCCCCTCCATGACAACGCTGTCTCTGCAATTCTATTGATCTTTTTAAATTGGTTCCATAGCTTCCCCTGTGTTCCCAAAATACCAGTGTTCTGGAGGCTTGGATTCAAATCCTGACTCAACTTCCTACTAGTTTACATAACATTGGGTACATTACAGCTCTGTGTCTCAGTTTCCTCGTTTATAAAATAGAGAAAACATCAGAACGTTGTGTGAGGATGCCTGGCACTTAGTAAGTACTCAGTAAGTGTTAGCTGCTACCATTGTTACCACCCCCATCATCATCATTGTCATTTGTGTTGCTGTGTGCAGCCATGGCTTTGGAGCAAGATCTGGCAAGGCTGCCCAGCATCCTTTTGTGTGGCTCCCAGAGGTGAGAGAGAGGCCTGCTGAGCCCTTTGCGTTTACTCACATGGCTGCATGGGAGGCCTGGCTACCTCTTCAGTCCCTTCAGCCACCATCCACCCTGTCTCAGGGCTCCATCCAAACCATTTAAAGAGCCATTTGTGTTCACAAAGACAGAATCAAAATGATAATTCTGCTAATTATAAAAACTAGCAGGAAAAATAATTTCAGGTTTTTACTGCGTACCCAAGGCAGCACTTGTTCTGTGGACACGTTGACTTACCAAGTTCTATCTGATCAGTCACACTCACATGAAGATAGGCAGTTGACTCAGCTGACTTAGAGCAATTTTCAGAAAACAGAAACTGAAAGCCCAGGGTTATTCCATAGTCCATGCCATAAATCCCAGGGTTTCTTGCTGGCTTCGTGTTTACTAGTCACATATTACAAGCTCATAAAGACAAGGAATGGCCTTGCCCCCACCTTCATGCTATGATTGGCAACATGATCACGTATGTAGTGGAAAGATGGGAGTGGAGGATTGCAGGTGAGTCTAGCATTTTTAGCTTCAGCCTTTTGTTTTTTCTTCCTTGGACTACATGCACATGCAAATTTGGGGTATTTCTATATTTTGTGCTTTAAATTTTTTTCTTGTTGGATCTTAATTCTTGTTGGGTTCCCTGGGAAGAGTAAAATAAAGTTAACTCTGAACCATTCTTTTGGACTTGCTGAGGGATCAGGGCACCCTAAGTGACCTAGGGCACTTCTGCTTTCAGCAGAGGATGGACGAAGGGCTGTGCTTAGCATTCTGAAGGCCTCATTCTGGGTTTGAACCAATCCAGCCGCCTTTGGACTCCTCTTGTTCCCAAGACACTATGTTCTGAACATCCATGAATTTTATCTTCATCCAAAAACTAGCCCTGAAATGGAAACTGCCATCCCTCACAGATCTTTTTCTCTCTTCTGGCTTGTTTTGCTGTGCTTATTGCTCACTTTTCACTTCTTGATCCTAATTCCCTGGTTTCATGTATAAATATTTGAAGGAGAAACTGGTAGCACAAAGGCTGTTACTCAGTCTGGTCATTCATTAAAAGTTATCACTGAACATTTGCAAGTGCTCTCTGGTTTCAGAGATTGTGCATTTTTTCCCTTGTCCCAGATGCACATGGGTAGTTAGGAGCTAATGTTGCCTTCTGGGAACTGTTAGTTGAAAAAATAGCTTTTACATAGGCAAATTTAAAAAGAGGGATGTAAATATGCATAGCAATTACATCAGTGATGGAAAGGGTAGAATTTGGAGGGCTAGATGGGGTCTTAGAGAGTTTCTAATCAGATGAGGAATAGGCAAGGTGAGAAATGTCTGCAGCCACAGAACCCATTAATGAGAAGCATGTAGAGCACTCCTCTGTCCCCAAATTCCCAAATTCTTCCTCACCACTCTACCACCTCTCATCAATACTAATCATTTTTCATTCCATCTCCAGTATCCAGAGAGGAAGGTATTTTAATTAGTCACTTCTAATTATGTCCTCCTTTTTTCCACCCCATTTTGTCATGTAATAATCAAACCCTAATAAGGCCCCTTTGCAGAAATGGGAAACAGTGTCTGAAGTATCCATTGCTAGGCTAGGAATTCTCATTCCTTCTATATAAGCTGACTGACTCAACTAAAGAAATACATCTCACTTTTTCCCCATCCCACCTTGCCTGTGCTATTCTCCCTATTCAGAGTGACCTTTTGCCACAAACGCCACCTTGGTCTAACACTGGGCTCGCCATTTCAGATAGGATTGCATTGCATGCACACATGCAGCACTAAGGCCAGTGCCTGGCACACAGTAGATAATCACCCCAGCCAGAAGCCATCTTTCCCGTGGTGTCTCTAATCTCTGCTAGTCAGGTTACGCTTGTCAGCACTGCCCTGTGATTTGTCTGTGTATAAACATATTTATCTCCTCAACTAGATAGTAAGTAAGCTTTGGGGCAAAGAAGCCATGACTAATACATTTTTCCCCACAGTATCTGCCCAGTATCTTGTACGTAATTTGCACCTGATAAAAATGGTTGGTTATGAACAGTTTCCTTGAGGAAATTACCTTAAGATGCTATAAGAGGAAAGCCTGGAAATTCTAGTACTTGTGAGGACTGTCTTTCTCCCGCTGTTGTGTTCTGGTTCTTTAGGACCCATTGCGCTTGTAATATAGAATTGTCAAGCACTGCCCACCCTGGGTAAGAAGCTTTCCAGCTGCTCAGGAGACTCTGGCTGGAAGGCATACTTAAGCTACTAGGCTACCCTGCCTTGGGCTTCTCTTGGCTTTGTACTATTCTACCAGTTTGGCTGGCTGCCTGGCCATAAGTAACTCTGGCTATGTTTGTAGCCTGGAGAGAATCTCCCAGACAAGTTTGATGTCTAGGGGCACAGTAACATGACATCCATGTTATTGACTTACGAACTTACTCTAACAAGGCAGTACCCAGGCAACCCACAGCCATTGTAGAGGTGTGGTTGTTTCCTGAAATGGCCCAATCTCGTGCTCTTCCTGTGTTGACATCAAGCGCCGACAGCTTTTATGAAAGTCTCTTTAGCCAGGAAGGCTGAAATAGTGACACGGCATCGTTCAGTTGGGAATAGTTAACAATGGTTTCAGAGTTTGGCTGGAATCTTGGGTCTTGATGAAACACATTGTACCCATTCCCATCTCAAGCCAGGCCCTAGCAGAATGAGTGACCTAAAGCTTTCATTTAAGTAGTATTTTAATGTTTCCAGACATAGCCAAGCTAAAGACTTTAAAGCAACCTAAAGAACCAGAGGGGATGAGAGGAGTACAATTCAGGAATCAGATGGCTCTGAGTTTAAATCCAGGCTGTGCCACTGTCTAGCTGGTGATTTTGAATAAACTGGTATACTTCTCTGATCCTTGGGTTCCTAGCAGAGCTACCTCTGAGACTATGCTTGTGAGGTAAGCACTTGGCACCTTGTATGTCACAAAGAAGACCTTCACAGATGCAGTGGCTCACGCCTGTCATCCCAGCAGTTTGGGAGGCCGAGGGGGGTGGATCACCTGAGGTCAGGAGTTTGAGACCAGTCTGGCCAACATGGTGAAACCCCATCTTTACTAAAAATATAAAAATTAACCAGGCAACGTGGCATGCATCTGTACCCGGCTACTCTGGAGGCTGAGGCAGAAGAATCACTTGAACCCGGGAGGTGGATGTTGCAGTGAGCTGAGATCACACCACTCTACTCCAGCCTAGGCAACAGAGCAAGACTACATCTCCAAAAAAAAAAAAAAAAAAAAAAAAAAAACCGGCTGGGCACGGGGTAACCTGTAATCCCAGCACTTTGGGAGGCCAAGGTGGGATCACCTGAGGCCAGGAGTTCGAGACCAGCCTGGCTAACATGGTGAAACCCCATTTCTACTAAAAATACAAAAAAATTAGCCGGGGGTGGTGGCGCATGCCTGTAATCCTAGCTACTCAGGAGGCTGAGGCAGGAGAATCACTTGAACCTGGGAGACGGAGGTTGCAGTGAGCCAAGATCACGTCATTGCACTCCAGCCTGGGCAACAAGAGAGAAACTCCGTCTCAAAAAAAAATACAACAAAAAAAGAAGGCCTACAGTAGCCATTACTGTATTTCTTCAGCCTTTTCCCACCTTATCCTCTTGATTCCAGCCACCCAGGCAGTTGCTGCAGGCCGGGTTCCCTCACTGCCTGGATTCGGTTTTTATTTTGTCCCCTGTGCTTTTTCTCATATTGCCACAGGCATCCCGGGCCCAAATCCTAGACAAAGCCACAGAGTATATCCAGTATATGCGAAGGAAAAACCACACACACCAGCAAGATATTGACGACCTCAAGCGGCAGAATGCTCTTCTGGAGCAGCAAGGTGAGCACCCAAGCTCGTGGGGCAGCTGGCCCTGCTGTGCTCTGGCTGGGTCAGGCTTTGGCACCTAGGCCTGCAGAGTCAGAGCCAGTCATGGAGTGTGTGCTCAGAAGCAGGCTTGGTCCTGCTTCTTGGGGCCTGAGTAGCTGAGTGTTAGAGCCGTCCTGAGGAAGGACCTGAGATGCTAGTGAGGAGACAGTGGAAGCTAGGAAGTTGGACATCTGGAGACTTGTATCTTTTCTGGCCTGACCTCTCCCCTTCTTGGGGCTCAGGTGCTCTGCCTGCAGTAGGGATCACACCTGGCATCAGGTGTCTGAAAAGAGCTTTGAGGTCCTTGGAGTGGAATGTGCTATGTAAGTACCAGAGACTCCAGGTGTTCAGGGACAGTGAGCCCTTCCCATTGTCAATGGTAGTCCAATCGGGGCAGCCTGTGGGCTAGGCCCATGCTGTTCTCAATGCTCACACCCGCCTTTTCCTACAACCACAGGGGAAAGCAAGAGCTGATCAAGTTGTTTGTTCCTGGGGAATTCACTTCTCTTCCTCCCTCATGGAAGATGCAAGTAAAAGGAAATGCAAGTAACCACCTGGGTTAGAAAACCTCAAATAAAATAAAATAAAGTAAAATAAATGGGTTGACCTTCCAGGCTCAAGCTGAGCTGAACCAAGAGATGGGCAGTGGGTGGTGTCAGTGGGTTGGTTACTGGGCCAAGCAGCCTGCATGTAGGGGCTATTGGAAAAGCCCAGGTATTTTATGTGTATTGGTGACTTGCTTCCAAGTGTCCAGCTTGTCATTTCAAGTGGATCTTGTACACGAGAGCTAAGCCAAAACTGTTCTTTGGCTGATACGTCTTATGTCATCCTTTTCTGCTGTTGCGTGGCCTCACACCTTGTGGAGCCTCATGCTCCTGGGCCAGCTTCTCCTCTGTTATTGCACTTCTAAATCCCACAGGGAGCTCACGCTCCAGTCTCTCCGCAGGGGCTTCCACGGCAGGACGGTGACATCACAAGCCTTCTCTTCGGGGTTGGGTGGGATTGCAGAGTATCCGCTGGCTCCCAGGTCCAGCTGGGAAAGGCGGGAGGGAAATGAAGTGTGTGAGTGAACAGCCACCCGAAGGGAGTACTTCTGAGCATCTTGGGCCTTGGGGGCCAACAAGCAAGCCCTTAGGAAGAACAGGCTGGACCCTGAGTCTGAGACTCGGTTACTCCCCAAGTCTCCAGAAGGCAGTAACACACTCCCTTGGTTGCCTTTTAGTCCGTGCACTGGAGAAGGCGAGGTCAAGTGCCCAACTGCAGACCAACTACCCCTCCTCAGACAACAGCCTCTACACCAACGCCAAGGGCAGCACCATCTCTGCCTTCGATGGGGGCTCGGACTCCAGCTCGGAGTCTGAGCCTGAAGAGCCCCAAAGCAGGAAGAAGCTCCGGATGGAGGCCAGCTAAGCCACTCGGGGCAGGCCAGCAATAAAAACTGTCTGTCTCCATCGTCTCATCCTCCTTTCAGTTCATCGGTAGAACCCTCAGAAGCATCTAAAAGACTCTATTTTTCTCTTTCTCCCTTTTTTTTTTTTCAAATTTTTATTTTTACGTAGAAGCTCTTGGACAACAGCTCTTGTTCTCCTTCCCCATTTCCACTGTGTATTTTTTTTAACGTATTCCCTTCAGGGATTCCCTGTCCCCACCAGGAATTTTTAAACCAAAACACCCCAACTTGGCAGCTTTTTCTGTGGAGGACAGACGGCCGGCCAGACCTCTGAGCACATAGTGTCCTGCCCACCCTACCAGCTCCTCCAGCCCTGCCAGGCACATGCCCGGAGGACGCCTGCCCTGCCCAGGCGGCCTCCTGGTCCGCCCTCACCTCTGATAGACTTTGTGAATCTGAACTGCTCTACTTTGAGAAGATGACCGGTTTGGAGTAATCAGAATGAACCCTCCTCCTTTTTAAGGGTTTTTTTTTTTTTTCCTTTTTCTAAAAAGCTATGTATCGCTCCTATTGAAAGAACAGATTCTTAAAGAAGTTTGTGGCATAAAAAGAAAGTGGGGACAGATTCGCAGCACAGAGTCCCTGGCATGTTTCACTCCTGCTTCTCTCAGCCAGCTGTTTAAGCCTGCGGTGCCAGCCTCACGGAGGGCCGTGTGACACTCTTGTGGTATGTATGGGAGATGGCAGCAGTGAAGCAGCAGCCACCAGAGAGTGGCCATTTAAGGGTTGGGACAGGGAGGGTGTTTTGGGTGGCATAGAGGTTTTGTATTGAGGGCCAGTGATGATGTTTTGATATTTATTTCCTGCTACTTAAATTTGAATCTGAGTGAATTGTACCTATTTCTGATGATGTCGGTCTTGCAAAGCGACAGATTCATAAAGTAATGATGAAATCTTTCTTTCTTCCCGTGTGTATTTCTAAGAAATAGAGCCAACTGATTTTGTATGTAAATACCAAGAGCAATTTACCTGGTACTAAACCCGCACCCCAGTGCGGACCCTTCCCAGCCCTCACCCCACTCCCTTTCCTACTGTCCTGGAACCTGTCTCCATTGCGTGATCCAGCCCTGGTTCTGGCTGTGGTCAACAGATCCCAGTGAAGGGTTTTGTGTGTTTAGGCCTCATTTCTTTGTCTTTTTCCTACTCCGTTCCTGGCATTTGCTGATTTCTAGTGTATACTCTGTAGTCTCTGTTCGTGTTTGATTCCATTCCATGGAAATAAAAAGTATGTTGTACATACTGCCGAAGAATTGTCTTGCAAGTTAAGGCTTTCCCCTTTACTATAAGACTATAAATAAAAACTTATTTTATCCTTCTTGGTGGTGGTGTCTTCTTGCCCTTGTTAAGGCCAAGGTTGATGAGAGACCCCTCTGGAAGCTGTTAGGGCCTCAGTGGAAGCCTGAGTGAGAAGTGGAGGTGGCTTACCTGGTCTTGCAGAACCAGGAGCAGCCATAAGTCAAAGTTGCTTCACCTTTCTCCCCCTTTCTCAACCCAGCCTGAGAGAGTAAATGGGTGGTGATGGCTTTGTTCATTGGATGAGGTTTTTGAGGTTCAACGGGGATGTAGCCTTAGCTGTGGCAACATTTCTAGATCTAGTTTCTGCTAAGCAAGTGACCTTTGGGGGAATTGGTAGCTCAGAGCTGTGGTTCAGGTTCTCCTGGTAATGAGTGCCCAGTTCAGAGGTGGCTGTTCTCCAGGACCTTTCAGTTTCTAGACAGTTCCAGTTTATTAAGAGGAGGCAGCAGAGCTGCCAAGGACTGGAAGTCAAGAAGGCTCCAACTGCACCGAGTTAGCTCTATTCAGACTGAGACCCAACACCAAACTGAACTGGTTTGACCTTGGAAGAAAAAGGAATTATGGCCAGAACACAGCTCAGCCTTGGTTTTCCTGTCTCGCTGACAGGAAATACTGCTGTTCCTAGACCCAGAGATGAAGTCAAGTCAAATCAGTTCTTGGATTTGTCACTATCTTTAGAATGGTGGAGAGCGCTGTGGCTCTTATCAATTGTATGTCAAATCCATAATATCTTTTTTTGTTTAATGGGAGCTGGGGCAGATGGGTCATGTCTCTATAAGAGGCAATTTGAAACATGATCAAGCCTCCAAAGGCCATGATTACATTAAGGAAAAGAAAAATGTTGGGAAAGCAAGATCCTGTTTATTAAAGGTACTTCTTTTCAAGGAAGAGGAAAGAGACTGTAATAAGGAAGAAATGGAAATGAGAATCAGGTTATTGCCTAAAGCCCTCAAGGTTAACATGCTTTCCTCTTTTTCATTGCCCTTAACTATATCTCCTTGTATATCTGGGCTTAAGTATACAGTTGATTTGCTTAGTATTGGTGTTAGAAGCGAGCTGTGGGTGAAGCCGTGTTGATGCAGAGATGGAAGTTATGTGAAGCTGGCACCCAGCAGGGAGATAGCAAACAGGAAGGGGAGTCAAGCCAGCATGGGGACAGGTGGTGTCCCTGAGAGCCAGTCCCTGGCTCCAGTGTATTGCCTAGACAAAGGATTGAGTTTAGGCTTCTCTAGATTTCAGTAAACCAGTTAGAAGACAAGGGGCACAGTGGCTAGGTGGCTGGAAAATCCGAACCACCTGATTGGCATGGTGAGTGGACTTTGGCATGGGGTGGAGGTACCACTGGAAGCAGCTTCCTGGACAGGAACACAGGGCAGGGGAGCTCTGCCTGGAGACTGCTCAGCTGAAAGGGACAAGTCAAAGTCACAGCCAAAGCTCTTTCTGGAATGTGTGTCTAGGAAGTGAGTGTGAGTATTCCCTCAGGATACCAAAGTCTGACCATAGCTTACGCTCTCACAGTAATTGTAATCTCTGGTTTATTTTTTTACATTACTCTGGACAGTCACTTGCACCAAGCCAGATAAGCTGTAGATTTGCTTGGTCACTGTGGCAGGTGGCTTCACTGAGGGGTCTGTTAAGCTTGCTATTTCCCTACCTTTACAGTTGCCCCAGTGCAAGGGTATTTAAAATGGCCCAGTTTTTAAAGTTCTTGATATGCTAACCCCATTGTAAAACGTCGACAACTTCTTAGGTAAAGAACCTAAGCTCACAGAGCTGTCATCTTAGCTGAGACGTTTAAAAAACAAGACTGAGTAGATGACGGGAGCCAGAGCCCTGAACTGGGACTGAAGTAAGCAGAATTCTGTTTCTGATAATATCATGTGTGTTTTATGCTTGGCCTCTGAAAGCAGACTGGCTGGGTTCACAGTCCTGTCTCTGCCACTCGGCGGCTGTGTTACTTCTCCCAGCCTCAGCATCTTTATCTATAAAATGAGGATAATAATAGCACTAGCCTCATGAGATGGTTATGAGGATTAAATGAGATAATGCTTATAATGTGCGTGACCTCAGGACCAAGCAAGCACTGAGGTGCCTCTGCTGCCATTATCTACACAAAACATGTGAGCAGGGCTGACTCAGCAAGGTGGAAAAAGCCAGCTCCCGGACACCTTCCCTAAAGTGAGTAAGGGTTGACTTCTCGGTGTATCACAAATGCTTCCCACTCCTCAGAGATGTGCCCCATCCTTACCAGGCACAGTGAGTAAAGAGAGCAAGGTGACGCCAGGACTGGACTGACAAACTCTTCAAGACTGAAGCGGCCCCTGTGGGTACATTAATCAGATCTGGTGTCAACACGAGTGAAGCTCTGCCCGTTCCCTCCCACCACGATTCAGTGGCATCACTCAGCTTTGGACCCTATTGGAGGCCCAGGCAGAACTGCTCAGAAGCCCCATGTGGTGTTACTCAAAGTGGGATCCTTGGATCATGCCCAGGGCTGCTTGTTAAAAGGATTCCTGGGCTCTAACTCCTCTGATCTAAAGTGTGCATTGGCCCACCAGTCAGTTTAACAAGCTCTTTCAGGTGGTGCTTGAGTCACTCAGGTTTGACTCCCAAAAGTAATATAACCCGGGGAACCAAACGGACACTGTTGGGGAGGTTAGGCACAGCTGAGCTGAATTAGCGAAGTGGCTCTGAGGTCAGGATGAAGGTGGGGGAGGTGGGCTTGTTATAATTCAACCCTTAGAGCTGCCTTCATGAGTCTGCGTGCTCCCAGTAGGGCTCCGATGCTCTGGGAGGCTGGCTGAGCTACCAAGTTATTAAACTTAAGAAGGAAGAAAGCTGAGGGCTGCCTCCACCACCCCCTTTAGAAGCCCCAAACACTCATTTCTGTAGCATGCCTTGGCTGGCCTCTGGTCCCCAGGCAGGTTTTATAATCCAGCCAGAGCAAGGCTCTCTCTCAGGCCTGGTCACCAGGCTGCGTTCTCAAAAGCCTCTGGGAACATGAAACTAGAGCATTCCTTTCTTCAAAACTGTTTTTCTAGCCTGAAGAGGAAACCCAGGTAGGAAAAAAGAGTTTGCCAATGTCTACACTGCTAGATAGCGAATAGTCAGAGAATTTCCTTCAGTGCCTGGGGTCTACTCAGGCAGCAGCTAACTCATACATCCCCAGAGTTTCCTTGGGAAGGGAATAACATATTTTCTAGTTAACTTCCTCAGGGAGAAAACCAATTTGGCTAAGCCAGGCCTAACTATAGGTAGGACTGGGTGACCGCACCAGGCAGGCCTGTGCATGGGTTTTGGAGGCTCTCCTGGCAAACCCTCATCACCCTGCTGGTAAGTGTTGTCATTTCTTGGTGTTTTACTGGGGTTGGTGTGGAGAAGGAGCCCAAGGAGCTTCAGAATGACTGCCAGCGCGGATAGGGCTAGGGGCTCTGAGCCCGCCTGTCTGGACTGCCATGCCAGCTACAACCCTTAACTTTAGGGTTACATTGCTCTGGCTTCCTGAGCCATAATGTGAGGACAATAATAGCACCAAGTGCCATTGTGAGGCTTGAAAGGAGTGTGAAAAGCACATGAATTGTTCCTGGCATTTAATACTCAATAAATACTGTCAGATCTGAAGTCTATCTGCCATCAGATGTCCTGGGCAGTGCAGCCATTTTTGAGTTTTGTTAAAATGTGGAGTGAGGCTGGGCGTGGTGTCTCACGCCTGTAATACCAGCACTTTGGGAGGCCAAGGCGGGTGGATCATTTGAGGTCAGGAGTTTGAGATGAGCCTGGTCAATGTGGTGAAACCCCGTCTCTACTAAAAATACAAAAAAATTAGCTGAGCCTGGTGGCGCACGCCTGTGGTCCCAGCTACTCAGGAGGCTGAGGCAGGAGAATCCATTGAACCCAGAAGGCGAAGGTTGCATTGAGCCAAGATCACGCCACTACACTCCAGCCTAGGTGACACAGCAAGACTCCCTCTCAAAAAAAAAAAAAAGTGGAGTGAAAAAACTCTCCTTTTCTCTGATGTAATAAGAGTTTAGTGTATTAAAATCCTTGAAAGGAGAGGTAAATGTATGTTCAATGCTAAAAGGCAGTAAAAATTTGTATGTTTTCTGAAAGAACTTGGGCAAGACCACAAATCTGTTGCCTTTTGGAGAAAAAAAATGGAGTTGGGGAATGAAATATACCCTTGCGGGCTGGCTCAGAGCCATTAACCATTAACATACTGGTGACTTTGTGCTGTTCTTCATTCCAGTTTCAGTTTGTGTTTCTGCAGTGCTGGGTGGCAGGCGCTGTGCCAGGTGCAGATACTGCAAGCGCATCCTGTGCCTGCCCTGTGTTTCTTGCCCAGGGCTGGTTATGACCGTGGGCAAGCCATCGCTTTTCAGCCTTCCCCTTCAGGGACCCCTTGAGCAGAATCTGCCCGGTGGGTGAGGTGGGGCAGATGAGCCTCATGACTGGGCCGAGGGGCCCTCATGCTTTAGCTCACTCTGGGTCCCACGTGCACGCATGCACACACAGCACACCCAGCAGGATGGGTGTGTCTAGAAGAATGCCGAGCAGGTGGCCTTGGACAATTCACAACCAGCCGAGCAGGTCCCCTCCTGTGCCCTGTACTAGATGCCAGCTGCCCCAGCAGGCCTGTTGTGACTGCCAGCCCCATTTAGGATTGTTTTCCTCTGATGTCCTTTGCAGGGTGGGGCTCTTGTATACCCACAGCCTGCTCTGGGCAAAATTATGTAGCACGGTCTCTGCTATTAATTTTTTCCAGTAAATTAAAGGCTAGAGAAGAAGAAGAAAAAGAATCAAGGATCCAATATTAAGAAATATGAACCCAAACCTTACACTCCAGTGCTGAACATGGTGAAGGATTAAGCCTCCTGTCAAGAAAAACAAGCCTGACAGCCTGTAGGCCGATAGAGGGAGGTGGGTCTTCTCTCCAGAAGCCTACTTCTGCAGGAACCCAAGAGTATGGAATGAGCCGTGCAAAGTCTGATTCAAAAAATAACCCACTGGGCATGCACCCCCAGTCACTCATCCAGTGTCCAGCTGGCAGCCTGGCAGCCCATGGCTCCCATGCACAGTGCTTGAGAGCTTCATTGTTTCCTATCTGCCGGTGCCATCAACAGCTCTGGGGTGGCAGGGGCAGATCTTGGGCTAAAGGACAGTGGCCAACGGCTTTGGGCCAAAAGGCCACAGCAAAACCAGCCAACTGAGAGGAGGAATGTCATGTCCACAGCGAATACCTACTGCAGCAAGGCTGTAGGAGACTTTGGGGAGGAAGGAGGGACCCTGTTTCCCATCCAGGGCCCTTTGTGCACAGTGGTGGTGCGCAGGTATTTCCAACTGGGAGCCCCCACAGGGTCAGTGGCTGGTCTGTGCACTTGCTACTGGACCCCTAGCACTGTGCCTGGCACATGCAGATGTGCGTGTGCCAGTGGACTCCAGCCTCGTGATGTACCTTCATCTCTGTGCCCTTGATAGGGCGGTTCCAGGGTTACCTCTGCATGAGTTCAACCCTCAGGTATTTGAACAGCACATAGCCTCAGCCCAGCACTGTGCTGGCTACTGGGGCAATCTAGGCAGCTTATAAAGGCTGGGCCTTGCCTTGAAGCTTAGTTAGAGATGAGACTTAGGCATTTAGCACAAATGGGCATGTCTGGGCTCCGAGTGCCAGAGGAGTTCAGGAGATGGGCCCTCAGTGAAAGTGGTTTGGCACTATGGGAAGGGCAGGACTGCCAGGTGATTGCTTCTTAAGCTCTTGATGGGCTCTCCTTCTGTCCTGCCCACAAGAGCCCAGCCTTGGGCTCCCCATCTAGCTGTCCAGAGAGGCTGGGGAAGGCTGTTGGTGAAGGGAGGGTGGGCCAGAGCCGCCTGCTGTGCACAGGTTGGGTCACCATTCCTATTCCACTTTCACTGGTCCCTTGGTATCCAGGCACATGGCAGCCACTGCTCCGGAGAGTGGAGCCTAGCAAGGAACATGGACACCCAGCACTTCTGTCATCACCATCACCATCTGCATCTGCCTTACCTGGCTTACCTCTCCATTCAGCACACCTGGGAGCAGTGCCCTTGCAGCCCTTCCCCCTTGACAGAGCTGTGACATTGAGCCCTGCCCTGGTCCAGTAGCTGAGGGCCCAGGCTCCCCTTGCCTCCTTTGTCCCATCAGCCCAGGTACGGAAGGTGGCAATGAAGTCTCACACTCAGGGTAACCAACATGCAGTACTTATGGAAAGACTAATGTGATCAAGGGTTGAGAGAATAGTATACTGAACCTAAATGTACCCATTACATAGTGTGAACAACTATCAACATGCAGTACTCAATGAAAGCAAAGGGATAATAAAAATGCACTATTACTGAAAGTAAGAAAGTGTGGGGTATGTTAGAGAGACAAAGGAGCCAACTGAGAAAGCTCCCAAAGGCAAAACTGCAACAATTTGAGTAACAACATAAATGTAGCATTGGAACATAATATGAAGTATAAATATTTATGAGTCCATAGTGATATAAAGAAATGATTGAATAAATTGAGAATAAACATCTCCCATGTATTCCCATGTAGAATTCCAGGTAGTTTGTGTATTTGCTCTGCCTTCAAGGATGTGGAGCATAACTCCCCACTTCTTTTGTTTTTTTGAGACGGAGTCTTGCGCTGTCGCCCAGGCTGGAGTGCAGTGGCATGATCTCAGCTCACTGCAAGCTCCGCCTCCCAGGTTCAAGCGATTCTCCTGCCTCAGCTTCTTGAGTAGCTGAGATTACAGTTGTGTGCCACCACGCCCGGCTAATTTTTGTATTTTTAGTAGCTATGGGGTTTCATCATGTTGGCCAGGCTGGTCTCGAACTCCTGACCTCAAGTGATGCACCTGCCTCGGCCTACCAAAGTGCTGGGATTACAGGCATGAGCAACCTCCCCACTTCTTAAGCATGGACTGCATATAGTAACTACCTTGTAAAGGATACATTCAGGAAAGGGAGAAAAAGTAACCTTATGGAGGAACCTGACAAACACTACCTCAGCCAGGCAATGAAGGGTAACACCAGCATAAGCATGATGAAGCAGGTTGATAGTATGTACCCTTGATGTGTGATGAGAGTGGTACTTTACCTCTGTGGCCTTCCTCCAGAAAAACTTATGCATGGCCCTGGCACGGTGGCTTATGCCTGTAATCATAGCACTTTGGGTGGCTAAGGGAGGAGGATCGCTTAAGTCTAGCAGTTCAAGACCAGCCTGGGCAACATAGCAAGAGCCTGCCTCTACTGGAAAAAAAAAAGCTGTACATGGTGGTGTGTGCCTGTGGTCCCAGCTACTCAGGAAGCTGACCAGGAGGATTGCTTGAGCCCGGGAGGTTGAGGCTGCAGTGAGCCATGATCCACTGTACTCTAGCCTGGGCAACAGAGCAAGACACTGTCTCTTGAAAAAACAATAACAAAAAACATAACCCCATCTAGTCATAAGGATAACATCAAACAAATCCCACCTGAGGGATGGTCTACAGAATACCTGGCCATACTTTTCAGAACTGTCAAAATCATCAAAAACAAGGAAAGAATGAGAAACTGTCAAAACCAAGAGGAGTCTAAGGAGACATGAGACATGACAACTCAGTGAAATGTAGTGTTCTGGCTGGGATCTTGGGACAGAAAAAGGCCATTAGGTAAAAACCAGGGGAATTCAAATAAGGTATGGACTTTTATTAGTAATGTATCAAAATTGGTTCATCCATTATGATAAATGCCACCTGTTAGTGGAAGATGTTAACAATAGGGAAAACTGACTAATGGGTCTGTGGGAGCTCTGTGTACTATCTTTGCAATTTTTCTGTCAATCTCAAAACTATTCTAAAATGTTTATTTTTTAAAATGCTTTTTTTTTTTTTTTTAAAGACAGGGTCTTGCTCTGTCACCCAGCCTGGAGTACAGTGGTATAATCATGGCTCATGGCAGCCTTAACTTCTCAAGCTCAAGTGACCCCCCATTTTAGCCTCCCAAGTAGCTGTGAGCACAGGTGTGTGGGGGCCACCACATCCGACTAATTTTTTTTTTTTTTTTTAATTTTTGTAGATACAGAGTCTGGCTATGTTGCTCAGGCTGGTCTCAAACTCCTGAGTTCAAGTGATCTTCCAGCCTCGGCCTCCCAAAGTGTTGGGATTATAGGCACGAGCCACCACACCTGACCTAAAAAATACATTATTCTTTTTTTTTTTGGAGACGCAATTTCGCTCTTGTTGCCCAGCCTGGAGTGCAAGGGTGCAATCTCAGCTCACCGCAACCTCCACCTCCCAGGTTCAAGTGATTGTCCTGCCTAAGCCTCTAAGCCTCCTGAGTAGCTGGGATTACAGGCATGTGCCACCACGCCCGGCTAATTTTGTATTTTTAGTAGAGATAGGGTTTCTCCATGTTGCTCAGGCTAGTCATGAACTCCCGACCTTAGGTGATCTGCCCACTGCAGCCTCCCAAAGTGTTGGGATTACAGGCGTGAGCCACCATGCCCGGCCATGCATTATTCTTACTGTTATTTTGTAAGCGCTGTATTTCTTCAGGGGGAGCAGGGGGTAAGAGAAAGTTTCCATTAAGCTGGACCAATGACGAGTGCCCTGTCCCTGCCCTGCCTGGTTTTGTTCTTGGATGTGCCAGAGAAGCAGGAGGGAGGAACAAGAGGCCATCTGGCCCCAGTTCCCCAGCTGGTGGAAAGCAGAGGCAAGGAGGGTTACTGCAGGAAAGTGAGAGGATGCGCAGGAACCTGTTAGAGGCCCCTGGACCAGGTTGGAGAAAGCTGGCTGCTGTTAGGCTGTGGTCAGCTCCCGGGAAGACGGACTCCACAGCCTCACTGAGCCACATGGCATCACACTCTGTACTGGCGTGGCATGCACCTGGTGCAGCAAACATCACTCTATGCCACACACTTGGCAGCAAGTGGAGACCTCACTAGAAGGGTGAGGGGCCTGCCCTGCTATTTGCTGTCACCATCCCTGACTTAGTGACAGATGGAAGCTGGCATTCAGGGCCTCAGTCATCCAGCCTAGAGGTAAACCAAGCATGTTTCACCAGTGCCCACTGTTCCCCGAGACCTCTCACCTTCCTTCAGAGGCCTGAGGTGGTAGAAGGGCATGGGTTTTGGAGGCAGCAGATCTGGGCTCAGGCTCAGGCGCCACCACTTGACAGCTGGGAAACCTTGGGTGATTCACTTAAGCTCTCCGACCTGTTTCTCCAGTTGTAAAAGGCAGATAATACACCTGCTTCACCCACCTTACAAGGTTAGTCAAGGATCAAATGAGAGGCAGTAGACCAGGAGGGACTGTCTTAGGGGTTATTGTTTGGGTAGATGAGGCAAGAGTGGTCAGCACTTTCTTAAGCAGCAGGTAAAGCCTTGGTCTTGGGGCTAATTGGTAGTAGAGTTTTGTATATAGTCATGCCACATAATGTTTTGGTCAACAACAGTGCATGTATGACAGTGGTCCCGTGAGATCATAATACTATATTTTTACTGTACCTTTTCCATGTTTAGATTTACAAATACCACTGTGTTCCAATTGCCTACAGTATCCAGCACGGTGACAAGTTGCACAGGTTTGTAGCTTAGGAGGAACAGGCTACCCCATCTAGCCTAGGTGTGCGGTAGGCTGGGCCATCTAGGTCTGTGTAAGCGCACTCCATGATGTTCACACAACAACGAGATCACCTGACTGCTTTTCTCAGGGCGTATCCTCGTCATTAAGTGACATGACTGTATTAGGTTGCTTTCAGTTGCAGGTAATAGTAAGTCCAACTCACATTGGCTCATATAACTGAAAATTCAGAGGCCACATGGGCCTCAGGAGCCATGTGATCAGGGCCATATTTCTCAGTCTCAGAGCATGTGCATGTGCTGGCTTCTCACGCTGATTTTCTTCTAGGTAGAAAAATGGTTATAGGAGGCCCAGGCCACACATTCTACCATCCCCTAAGAGGAAAGAGCTGCTTTCCCCGTCATACAGTGTCCATGACGTCTCTCTCTTTAGACTGTTTTAGGTCACATGCTTATGTTCTGAATTGATCACTGGGGCAAGGACAAGTCATGCCGACTGGCTTAGGCGTGAGTTACTCCCAACCTGAACAAATTACTGGGGCAAAGAGAGATAAATGAAAATGATTGGGTTAGCCAATCGGGGCCTGGGCCTGGAGGTAGGAGATCATCAAGCCCAGGCAAACCTTTTGGCTGCTACAGGCGGGGAGGAGTGGCATGGATGCCAACAGTGTCCCTACAGGCTTCTATCCCAGTCATAATCCACTGTTTGAGAGCAATGGCCATTTGCCTCTATAGCATCCATTTACCCCTTTGGCAACAATCCTAATTTGCATTTGGGGCATTGTTCCTTCCCCTTTCCCAAAAACTATGTGCTTCTAATGAAACCTCATTTCCCTCTCATGGGAGAGGCATGTGACCAAGACGTCGGCCAATTGGTGCACTGTATTCTCCAAGCCACCGGACTGCTTCTTGGAGAGGCACTTGGTTTGATTAAAGCCAGTGAAACACAATGATACTCGCTGGGAAGGAAGGCTGGGGCGGCACCAGGTGTGCCTGTCTGCTGAACCTGACCCCAAGAGGAGGTAGGGTCTAGAGCTGTTGGTGCTGCCATTTTACAACCCCATGGAGAGCCTGAGATTGAGGCTAATGTAGAGAGATGGAGGGAGGGTGAGGAACCTAATAGGGCCAGCCTAATTCCTGGACTCTGCAGTTTCAGAGTCCACAGATTGCCTCTGCTTTAAAAGCCAGTTTGGGTCAAGTTTTCTACCAGTTGCAACGGTGTCTTATTATACTCTCCTCCCTATTCAAGGGCAGTAAATGCCACCAAGCCGTGCATGTGGGCGACTAGAATGCTTGGTCCAATCCTTACTATTTGTCACTTGACACTAATATTACATGAAAAGCATCCCAGTCATGAAAGATATGGAAGAATGCTCAGTAATACCATGAAGGGAGAGCAGTTTGGAACCATTGTTTACTGGTATTGTTATCTCAGGGGTGTTTCCCCTGATTATCCATGAGGTTCTCTTTATGCTCTGCTCCCTGTAGGGTCTGGCAGGCTTCCCAACTTACCTGGTGTTCAAAGTGGGTCTAAGGGTGAAACTGGAGCCCACCTGGATATAGAGATCTATATTAGTTTTGTGTTTATTGATGGGAGAAAGTCTTTATTTGGGGTAATCCACCTTGAATGCTACATAAATGTCTTCTACTCAAGGATTCACATGATAAATCTCTCCAAAGGTGCGGTGGCTCACACCTGTAATCTCAGCACTTTGGGAGGCTGAGGCGGAAGGATCGCTTGAGCCCAGGAGTTTGAGACCAGCTTGGGCAACATGGTGAAACCCCATTTCTACAAAAAATACCAAAATTAGCTAGCTGTGGTGGTGTGCACCTGTGGTCCTAGCTACTTGGGAGGCTAAGGCAGGAGGATCTTCTGAGCCCGGGAGGTTGAGGCTGCAGTGAGCATCCAGCTCACTCCAACTTGGGTGCATTTGAGCAAGATCCTATCTCAACTGAATGAATAAACAAATCTCTAGGACCTACCTTGAGAGCTGTCAGGAAACCCTCCGGAAAAGGATGTCTCATGGATATGCCAGTGTAAACTCTCCTGAAATAACCCTTTCTCTTTTCTACCCAGACTAACTTTACCTACCCTTCAGGGCCCAACTCAGATCCCTCCCTCTTGGTAAAAAGCCAGTTCAGACTGAAGCAGTCCTTTCTGTTAACCACACTAATTATTACTGCAATTAATCTCACAATACCTTGAGGCTCCTGGTGCTGAGAGGATTTTGCCTTTTGTTATAGTGATGGAAAGGATGCATTTCAATATGTTGCCTTGCAGCGCAAACCTTTGTTAACAGGGTAAAAATAGCACACGGGGCAGGAATTACATTCCTGGATGTGCATTTGGCTTATTTACATGGATTTGGGTGTCCTCTAGGGACACCATCGTCTCTCCCCTCCAAGAGGGTCAGGCCACAGGACATCCATGTTCTTGGCCTCCCATGGGAGAGGGGCTCTCGCCAGAGGAAGGGAAAGCCAAGTGGCCACAGAGTTCCAGCCTGTCCCTGGGACAGCCCCTGCCTCTGGCCAGACATCCACCCACCCTTGCTGAGTCAGCCTGCTCTGGGGCTAGGGCTCAGTCCTTGCTGTCTGTCAGAGACAGACCGTGAAGTGCAGTGTGTGGAGGGCTGGGGCATAGCACACCGAATTACCCCAGGGAGCTTGGAAAACAACTCTTCCCACTCTCTGTGAGGCCCACGGCTTCCTCTACTGGAGGAGACAGCATGTGAGGACGGAACTCAGTCATTCCTCTGTCACCACCAATACAAACAGTCTGGAATCCTGCGCACAGGAGACTGATGATCCCTGAGCAACCTTTAATAGCTCCTACCATTGGGCATTTTCTTGGTACAGATCACAAATAAGAGACATCATAGAAAATGTTATTCTTTTATTATTTCAAGGAGGTAATACATAGCCCAATATGTCAAAGCAAAAGGAATTAGAGGCAGCAAATGGCCAGGTTTTTCTAAGAGCCTCATGCTGCATCTCTGAGCTCCTGTCTGCCCGCAGCCCACAGCTGCTTACATGAAGGCCAGGTCAGTGGACAGATGGCCCAACTCGACACTCCACTGAGAAAGGGCT
The DNA here is from genome assembly GCF_003255815.1 of Theropithecus gelada. Lineage (NCBI taxonomy): Eukaryota > Metazoa > Chordata > Mammalia > Primates > Cercopithecidae > Theropithecus > Theropithecus gelada. Next base: position 66,357,040 of record NC_037675.1, on the reverse strand, counting down.
CAATGTGCAGCACAGCAGAGGCACTGCCAGGACCCAGCACGCTGGGCGGCACCCCCCGCTGCCACCACCAGCTCCAGAGCTAGTGCCTTAGTGGCAGCCAGCGTGTCTAGCACTTGATTTTATTCCTGTGAGCCTAGAGTGGGCAGGACGTGAATAAATCCTGAGTCATAAATTAAGGTGAAAAACTTAGTAGTGTTAATACTCTGGGTAAGAAAAGACAGCACAGTCTTGGAGGAGAGTGGGCTTGGAGTCTGGTGGAAGAAAGATAGAAACCCCCAGAAGGGCCTCGGCCTGCAGGCACTGCCTTGAGGCCATCAGAGGGGGTTTTCATGGTACATGATGGGGAGGAGTGAGGCGGGGGGGGGGGGGGGCACTGGAGGGCTGCTTCCTCTGGCACAGTTGAACTAGAGGTTCATTTTCCACTCATAATTGGTTTCCCAGGTCTAAGTCACCACACCTGGGGCTGAAGCAAGTCTTGCCAGTGCACCAAGCGTGGCCTTGGACCCTGGAGAGATGCAAGGCTCAGTTCTCCAGTGTTGAAGCGGAGGGGCTCCCAACTGAAGGAGATCTTTCTCCCCCCACCTCCAGCTCCTTTCCCTTGCAAATGACCAGGGTGTGAGTCGAGAGGCAGAGGCACCTCCTGGTGCAACCCCACCACAGTCTTCCAGAGAACTCATCTTGGTGGGACTCAAAAGCCCAGGCTTGGCATGGAGCAGACTTATTCCGCCCATGGGAGGGCACCCAGTCTGGTGACTGAATGGTGGCGTGCAAGTGGGAGTCAGCAGTGGCTCTGGATGTCGTAATACTCAGATGCCATTCATCTCTATGTGATCGTCCTGGCTGGAGAGCTGGTGAGGAGGGGCTGCTTCCTCCTGGCGTGCACTGTTCACCAACCACACCAGCTGGGCTGATAGATTTTTGGTTTGACAGGTGTGGAAAGAATTTTTAAAACCAGCCACTGTGTTCTCCAAACCCAGAGCCACTGGTTTTGTTTGACAAGAAAGGACAAAGAGAACCACAGCTCCACTGAGGCTAAGGCTTGTGTAGCACAGAATGCAGTATGTATCGAAACGTATAAACCTTGTCTGGGGAGATGGGTGGGCACAGAGCTGCAGGGACCCAGGTCCTCTAGTCAGTTGCAGGCTCTGCCGATGTCTCATCCCTAAGCTCCTCAAAACCCGGGACAGGCTTCTGCAGAAAGTATGTAGTGGCCTGGATCACCTTGTCTGGTCCAATGTTGTACACTGGGTGAGTGGGCTGCTGCAAAGAGAAGAAAAGGTGCCAGTTAATCACCCCGGTGGTCTTTGAAAACGTAACACATCCTTTGCTCCATGAAAGGCACTTCTAAGAATTTAGTATAAAGAATCAGAGATACACACAAAGATTTATCACACAAAGCCCAAAGGTTCAAAAACGGTGTATTTGCTAAAACTATCTAGTCCATGGGACACAGGGTAATATACAGCCATTATAAACATGCATTTAAATATTTAATGATATAGGCAAATGCTTACAACATATGTGAGAAAACAGTATGTGCAATACTATCTCAAATTTTTTTTTTTTTTTTTTGAGACAGAGTCTTGCTCTGTTGCCCAGGCTGGAGTGCAATGATGTGATCTCAGTTTACTGCAACCTCTGCCTCCTGGGTTCAAGAGATTCTCCTGCCTTAGCCTCCCGAGTAACTGGGATTATAGGTGTGAGCCACCACACCCAGGTAATTTTTGTATTTTTAGTAGAGACAGGGTTTCACCATATTGGCTAGGCTGGTCTCGAACTCCTGACCTCAGGTGATCCACCAGCATCAGCCTCCCAATGTGCTGGGGTTACAGGTGTGAGCCAATGCCCAGCCTCAAACTTTTTAAAAAGTGTATTTGTACCTGTGATGTATATAAATGGCAAAAATCGTACCCATACCAAAATATTAACAGTGATATGATTGTTTTTAATTTTCTTATTTGTATTTTATGTATCCCAATTATTAAAACAATAAACATGTATTTACATTTATAATCAAGAAAAAAGGGGCTGGATGCGGTGGCTCATGCCTGTAATCCCAGCATTTTGGGAGGCTGAGGTGGATGGATCACCTGAGGTCTGGAGTCCAAGACCAGCCTGGCCAAGATGGTGAAACCCCGTCTCTATAAAAATACAAAAATTAGCCGGGCATGATGGTGGGTGCCTGTAATCCCAGCTACTTGGAAGGCTGAGGCAAGAGAATCGTTTGAACCCGGGAGGCAGAGGTTGCAGTGAGCCAAGATTGCATCACTGCACTCTAGCCTGGACAACAGAGCAAGACTCCATCTCAAAAAAAATAATAAAAGAAAAAAGGACCACAACCCTATTATGTAGTAAGGCTGTTAGGTCATATTTAAACTCCATGATGTTATTCTAGTACATCACAGAAAACCAAAAAAAAATTTAGATTTGACACGGGGCATAATCTTAGGCCAATAATCAGGATTCTCCCACTGTGGGAGAATGAAGAAGGGGACACAACTGCAGGAGAGATTTAAAAAATTTTGAGAGAATACTATGAGCAACCTCATGCTAAAACATACAAAAATTCAGATAAACAGTAATTTTTAAAAACCAGAAAAACTGTCAAAATTGACTTAAGGAATTTTTAAAGGCTTATATGAAGAAATTAAGAACAACAATTGCTTATTCTGCCACCCCCACATCCCCTAAAAGATACTAGACCTAGATGGTTTCTCAGGCAAGTATTAACAAACCTAAAAAGAAACAGATAGTCTCTGACCTATACAAACTTTTTAAGAGACTGAAAAAAAAAGCGGGGGGGGCCAGGTGCAATGGCTCACACCTATAATCCCAGCACTTTGTATGGTTGAGGTAGGATAGCTTGAGGCCAAGAGTTCAAGATCAGACTAGGCAACATAGCAAAACCCTGTCTCTACAAAAATTTAAAAACTAGCAGGTTCTGGTGGTGTGCACCTGTAGTCCCTGCTACTTGGGAGGCTAAGACAGAAGGATAGCTTAAGCCCAGGAGTTCCAGGCTGCAGTGAGCTATGATCACATCACTGCACTCCAGCATGAGTGACGGAGTGAGATCATGTCTCTGAAAAAGAAAAGAAAACGAAAAAAGGTAAGAGGAGCAGGAAGCTACCCATCTAATTTTATGAGGCTATGATATTATCCTGAAACACTGGAAAAGGACAATACAATACAATTTTAGATCAATCTTTCTTATGAACGCACATGCAAAAAAATCCTAAATAAAAGTACTATGCAAACATACTGGCAAACTGAATCCAGCAGTATACTGAACAAAACACACAGACACAGACACACTGTCTCTACTATGACCAAGAAGGGCTTATCCTGGGAATATAAGGCTTAACATCAGAACATTAATGAAACATATCACATTAAAGAAGAAAAATCAGATGTGGAGAAAGCATTCAATAAAATTTAACACTACCTTATGACTGAAACTAACAAAAACAACCTAGCAAATCAGGAATAGAAGCAAATATCACTAACTTGATAAAATGTAACTATCAAACCCTACAGTTAACCCTATCATGCTTAATGGTCAGATTATAAAAAGCCTTCCCATTACAATCAGGAGCAAGGCAGGAATGCCCTCTATTACCTTTAGTCAAGACTATGTGGCGATATTAGCCAACAATACAAGACAAGAAAAATAAAACGGAAACTTAGACAAACTTAAAACTATTAAGAGAGTTCAACAAGGTAGCTGGATACAAGATTTATAAATATTATTAGCATTTCTATACACTAGTAACAAACAGTTACAAAATTGAAAATAAAAAAGATTCCAGTCACAAGAGACATAAAAACTGTAAATTAGACATAACTCTAAAAAAAAAAAAATGCTAGTCCTTTATGGAAAAAATTATAAAAAACCATTGAAAGACATTAAATAAAAGAAAAATTATGTTCATAAATGGAAGCCTAAATATTGAAAAGAAGTCAGTTCTCTTTCCACTCCTGGGAAGACAGGAAGAAAAAAAAAAAAAAACAAGTTGCTTCTCTCCTATTAATCTAAAATGTAGTGCAATTCCAATAAAAATCCCATTAGAACTTGACAAGTTGATCCTACAATTCACAGGAAAATGCAAAAGGCAAAGAACAGCCAAGGCAATTTTGAAGAAAAACAAGGCAGACAGGACTTGCCTACCTGTTTTCAGACTTGCTTAAAAGAGTGCAGATAGGCAAACAGACCAAAGGAACAGAATAGAGAGTCCAGAAACAGGGCCCCTTCATGTATGGAAACTTGAGGGTGTGGCACACATGACATACACATCAGCAGGAAAGGCTGTAGACTTCAGTACATGGTGCTGGTTATCCATATGGAAAAAAGACAACATTATATCCAAGCCTCGCTGTACACAGAAACCAAATCCAAGAGAATTAAAAATCTAGATTAAAAAGGCAAGCTTTAGACTATTTAGAGGTTACACTTAATGACTTGCTGCAGTGCCTTGTTCATTCCCTTCATAGCATGCGTCACAATTTGTAATGTATTTGTTTAATGTGTGCCTCCTTCTGTCTGCTTCCCTCAAAAATGGTAGATTTCTTAAGTAAATCCTCACCTACCCTCCCCCCAAAACAAACCCCTGAACAACAGAAAAGACAAACAGATCTGACCACTTCAAAATTAAAATATTAAAATATTTTTGTGGGGAAGGGGTGCTGGGGGCAGGGTCTCACTCCATCTCCCAGACTGGAGTGCAGTGGTGCAAACAGAGCTCACTGTAGCCTTGACTACCTGGGCTCGAGCGATTCTCCCACCTCAGCCTCCCAAAGTGCTAGGTTTACAGGTGAAAACCACCATATCTGGCCTAAAATGTTCTATTTAACAAAAAAACACTAAAAACAAAATGCTATGGTTTTGATGTGGTTTATTTGTCCCCACAAAAATTAATGTTGAAATCTGATCCCCAAGGTGGCGATGTTGGGAGGCGGGGTTTATGGAATGTGCTTGGGTTCGAGGGGTGGATCCCTCAGGAGTGCCTTGGCACTGTTCTTGCAGTAGTGAGTGAGCTCTCACTCTTGCTCTGGGGAGTCTGAATTAGTCCTTGAGGGAATGGATTAGTTCCTGCAAGGGTAGGCTGTTACAAAGCCAGGGTGTCCTCAGGCTCTCCTCTCTTTGCATGGGTTGGCTTCCCCTTTGACTTCCACATATTATAATGCAGCACAACCCTTGCCAGAAGCCGGAGCCATGCCCTTGAACTTCTCAGCCTATAGAACCATGAGTTAAATAAACCTCTTCTTTATATATTATCTAGTCTCAGGTATTCTTTTATAGCAATACAAATCAGAGTCACAAAATGAAAAGACAAGTCACAAGCTGGAAGATATTCACTACAGACATGTAACTGACAAAAGATTAGTATCAAAAATATACAAAGAACTACAAATACTTAAGGGAAAACAACTGAAGCTATCCATCAGTAAGAAAACGAGCACAGAAGACAACACAAATGGCCAACGAACATTTGAAAAGATTTTCAACCTCTCTAGTAATCAGGAAAATGCACAATCAGACAAATACCATTTCACATCCATCGAATGGCAAAAAGGAAAAGGTCTGACTATGGATCGGTTGATCTTACACAACCATGCTGGGGAGGAGATGAGAGATATCTATCAAAGATGACAATGTGTGTCCCTTCAACCCAGCAGGTCCCCTCCTGGAGACATTCTAACACATGAACCCAATGAGACAGATACCAGAACATTCACTACAACACTGTAATAGCAAAACATTGATAACTAGCAGGAGAACAGAGAACTACACTGGGGTACATTTATACAAGTGAGTATCATATAATAGTTAAAATAAATAAACTGGAGCAACACATGTGAACACAGATAAACCTCAAAAATAACAATGGTCAGTGGAAAAAGCAATGCAGAATAACTGGTATAGTAGGTACCATTACAAAAAGTTTGAAAACATGCAAGCAACTGTTATATTGCTTATAAACAACTATATATTGCTTATAGATACATATGTATGTAGCAATAGTACAAAAACATCCACAGGCATGATACATGTCAAATTTGGGACAGGGTTACCTCTGGAAGAGGAGAGAGGAAAAAAAATCGGAAGAGGACTATATAAGAGGCAAATGGGGAAAATAATTAGGGCCTGGAAAAGCTGGGTGGCTGTTTTTCTGATTAAGAACGAGGTTGAACATCTTTTCAACTATCTATTAGCCATTTGTGTTTCTTCCATTTGAAATGTTTCCCAGTTAAAAGAAACAAAGACGGAGCCAGGCGTGGTGGCTCACACATGTAATCCCGGCACCTTGGGAGGCTGAGGCGGGTGGATCACTTGAGGTCAGGAGTTGGAGACCAGCCTGCCCAACATGGGGAAACCCCATCTCTACTAAAAATATAAAAATTAGCTGGGTGTGGTGGCGCACGCCTGTAATCCCAGCTACTCAGTAGGCTGAGGCACAAGAATTGCTTGAACCCGGGAGGCGGAGGTTGCAGTGAGTGAAGATCATACCACTGCACTCCAGCCTGGGTGACAGAGTGAGACTTTGTCTCACAAAAAAAATTAAAAATTAAAAAAAAATTTTTTTTGAAAGAAACAAAAAGGGAAGGTTAAAACGACACAGATGAGAAAATAAGGCAGTGACCTAAATGGGAGCAGCAGGCCATGTTTACACTGGTGGAAGTAGGGCTTAGTAAGAGTAGGGAACTGCACACACACATTCAGGACAGTCTGCACGGGCCCTGTGATTTGGTCACTGGGGACAGTCTCCACTGGATTCATGTCTCAGGCTCACGTCTAGGCTCAGAGCACCTCCACATTGTCCTCAGCTGGCTGCAGCAGTGAGCATCCTGCCCTCACAGGGCTATTGTTTTTTGAGGAAAACAGACAAACACACATTAAACAACACACCACCAACTGAGTAAAGTATCACAAAGAATATGAACAAGGTGCTGAGGCAGAGCGTTCTGGGGATCTCATTCTCTGAAGAGAAGGCATCTAAGCTGAGCCTCTGGGGGAGATGCGGCAGGCAGTGCTGCGCGGCTGCAGTGCTATCATAAGCCTGCTGGGACTCACAGCCTCAGAGTGACACCTGACTGCGGCCTCCTTGAGGGGAAGCTAATACCAGCGGTGGGCTAGGTCCTCAGCCCCGGGATAAAGGCACAACAGCTCTGTGACAGATCAGACCGCCCATCCAGAACCCTGAGCTTGCCCAGAGGTGCGTCTCCTCTGCGGTCACATCCTCACTAACGGCCGCACAGCTCGAAGGGCAGAGGGACCACAAGCTTCCGCCTGTCCACACAGGAAACACAGCCAGTTCTGCTCACTTGGAAAGCCTTCTGTCCTCGAGGTCCCTGTGGAGAAAGGGTGTGAAGCCCTGCACCCGCCTTACCAGAGCGTTTTCGGGCACACCCAGGACCACATCATGCAACATGGCTCCGCTGCCGAAGTGCTGGGCTATGGACAGGCCGCTCAGGCAGTAGCAGGTGTGGTAGAAATCACGCGACCTGTAAGGACAGGCAGCTCTGAGCAGGCGCTCCTCTGCTCCGCACACATCTACGATGCAGCCACACCAATTCAGAGACCACTGTGCTATCACATGTCCCCCCCGTCCTCCATGTGGCTAGAGGAGGCATGGTTTTCCCAGCAGTGTTATTTAAAGACCCACAGGCTGAGCACAGTGGCTCACACCCATAATCCCAGCACGTAGGAGGCTGAGGCAAGAGAAGAGTCTGAGGCCAGAAGTTCAAAACCAGCTTGGGCAACATAGGGAGACCCCGTCTCTACAAAAGATTAAAAATTAGCTAGGTGTGGTGGCAGATGCCTGTAATTGCAGTTACTTGGGAGGCTGAAGCAGGAGGATTACTTGAGCCCAAGAGGTGAAGGCTGCAGTGAGCCGTGATTGTGCCAGTGCACTCCAGCCTGGGTGACAGAGGGAGACCCTGTCTCAAAAAAGTAAGATACAATAAAATAAAAGCCCCATCCTCCAGCCCTGTCCAGCAGTGGGAACTGTAATATTTTTTTCTTTTTTTTTTCTTTTTTACCTTAAACTATTAAGGGTTAAAGGAAACTAATTTTACAGTCAGTCTCTCCAACTGTCTTCTGGAAAGGGCTCTCCAGGGGCAGTACTAGTGATAAATTGATACACTTCTCTAGAAAAATACCTAAACATCTAGACATGGGCCACATTCTTCCTGATAAATTGCTGGACCAGGCCTTCCCCTGGACACCAAGAGCAGCAGGACGTGTGTTGGGGTCAGGGGAGACAGAGGGTGGGGAACAAAGGTTAGAGGACTTATTTTATTTCCCTTTTTCTTTTATAACACGTAAGCCACCTCAGATTTGAGCTTAATTATTTAATCCACTCTATAATAGTTGTCATGATTACAGTCTCTGTTTACAACACTCAGGGGTTTTAAAATCCTGTCTCCTATTCTATTCCTATTCTATTTAGATCAGTTTTTTGTTTGTTTGTTTGTTTGTTTGTTTTAAAGAAGAAGAGTTATCTACCCAGCAATCTGTTTCTCTGTCTGGGGGAGGTGGTTGCATGCAAGCTGGGGGACAAGATGGGCAGCCGGAGGTGCCAGGATCAATGGCCTCGAGGGCTGCTCCCAACTGGGTGCTTTTCCCCATACAACCTAGCACTATGCAGGTGCTAAGGGTGACATCTCTGCTCTTGAGGTCTGGCTCTGAGTAGGCCTGAGGTGCACGCCCCTCTGCTCTCTCCTCCCCCCTCTTCCCTCCCCAGAGAGAAAGCACTCACTTGCCAGGTTTATCCAGAAGCCCCCCTGCAGGGCACTGGCAGCACATCAGGATGTACTCCTGCAGGGCCTGCTGATGGAACATCCAGTGGCTCATGCTAAGGGCAGGGTCACCTGTTGAAGGGCAAAGGATCAGTAAGGGCCTGGCGGATCCAGCCAAGTATCAATGACCTAATTCCGCTTTCTCACCGGGGGGAATAGTCAAGGTTTCCTTCTCCCCTTCCTCTTCCACTCATTCTTGGTACAACTGCTATCTTCCCCATGTCCTACGCACGGCATGTCCCTTCTCCTGAACTTTGACACGTGTCAAAGAGCAGCAGTTCAAAGTGGCACTTCCACTTTCTCGAAATGCACCCTGTTAACGTGGATGGTGATCCTCAACCACATCTCTAGCAGGCAATGAACTGGCCTAGCTGTTGAACTTACCTTCCCAGACTGACCTCGGTGGCTGCTCCCAACTTGGTCCACAACTCTACCCTGGACTTCAAGAGACCTTCCCTCTAGCATATCTCTATAACTTGTTAACCAGACTGATTAGCTCAGAGAACTCTTAACAGGGGTAATAAAGTCTGTTTCTTCTACTTTTCTAAGCTTGAATTTAATCAATCTCCAAAGGGAATTCTCTAACTTGTCTCTCTCAAAGAATTTACCTAAGAAACGTTACTAGTAACTGCCCTCCTGCATCATACGATACCCTAGCAAAAACTGGGTATTCTGGTAATACTACTAAGGTACTGACAAGCAACTGGACTTCTTCACTCTGAAGTTCAATCACTATGGTCAAAGAATTCTGTGAGCCACACAGTTATCAAGTGGGAAGGAGGGGCAAATCACGGACAGGTGTGCAGAAGCATCTGTGTAGAAAATGATTAAAAAAAAAAAAATATATATATATATATATATATAGGATGTACATTAAGTCCTTGGTCAATTTTATACTTTGATACCTGGGCTAAAAGATGCCCAACAATAAATCATTAAAAAAAAAAAAAAAGATGCCCAACAATTGGTAAATGGCACCTAAAAGCTAATTTTTCTTTCTTCCAATCTTTTTGTTTCTATGCATTTTTCTACCTAGTTATTATAACTGTGTATCTTATGTTTTTCACTTACCACTATAGCCATAAACTTTTTTATTCTGCTACATAATCTGCACAGCTATCACTGTGAATAGCCATATAGTATTTTATTAAGTGGACATATAAGGTTACTGTATCATAAAAAGAACTGAAAATAACTAAAAATAACTGAAAAATGACTAAAAATCTTATATATATGTGAGTATATAAATTTCTATGGTGAAAATTATAAAAGTTTATGGTATCAATAATCTTTCATGTTTTGGAGAAAATAACAAAAAAGAAAAAAGAGGAAAAGATTTTTAAAAATAAAAACGAGGCCGGGCGCGGTGGCTCAAGCCTGTAATCCCAGCACTTTGGGAGGCTGAGACGGGCGGATCACGAGGTCAGGAGATCGAGACCAGCCTGGTTAACACGGTGAAACCCCGTCTCTACTAAAAAAAAACAAAAAACTAGCTGGGTGAGGTGGCGGGCGCCTGTAGTCCCAGCTACTCGGGAGGCTGAGGCAGGAGAATGTCGTAGACCCGGGAGGCGGAGCTTGCAGTGAGCTGAGATCCGGCCACTGCACTCCAGCCTGGGCAACAGAGCGAGACTCCGTCTCAAAAAAAAAATAATAAAATAAAATAAAATAAAAATGAAAAGTTTACGATACAGTCTATAAAGAGATTTAAGCAAAATATTAAACTGTTGAATATTTCCTTTTTTTTTTTCTTTTGAGACAGAGTCTCACTATGTTGCCCAGGCTGGAGTGCAATGGCACGATCTTGGCTCACTGCAACCTCCGCCTCCCGGGTTCAAGCGATTCTCCTGCCTCAGCCTCCTGAGTAGCTGGGATTACAGGCACGCACCACCACGCCTGGCTAAGTTTTGTATTTTTAGTAGAGATGTGGTTTCACTATGTTGATCAGGCTGGTCTCGAACTCCTGACCTCAGGTGATCTACCCTCTTTTGGCCTCCCAAAGTGCTGGGATTACAGGTGTGAGCCACTGCACCCAGCCTAAATTGTTGAATATTTCAAACAGAAAATAATAATTTATTAAATTTCTTAAAAAAGAGACACAGAGAAAAAGGGTTTCCAAGGTTGAGCACTAGATGAGGGACAGTGGCCAGCTGACATTTGGAGGCTAGGGACAAAAGCCTCTCATCTTCAACCCTGAGTTGCATTCAGCCCCGAAACACCCATTAAGAGACACAGGACACTGAGTCCGACCTAAGGAGAAGCATCCAGTCTCCTATCTCAGGCTGGCCACAGGCCACATGCTTTGATACACTCACACTATTTTAATTCCCTTCCTTTCTTTTCCTCACCTGTAAGCATAGTGGACTTTGTTGTATAAGATACATACATATATGATGGGACTTCACTCTGTCGTCTTTTACTTATTTCCAAGGTTGTTTCCAGTTCCTTGCCATTATGAGGAATGCTGTGCTAAATCTTTGTCAATATTATCTATGCTTAGGATTATTTTCTTCAAATAGACTGACCACAGTGGAATTATTCGGTTAAAGGGAATAAACATTTTTAAGGCTTTTAATAGATACTGATAAACTGCTTTAAGAATTTATAGACTACTCTCAGCACAATCCCTGTGGAGTAGCCCTGCTCTGCAGGAGCAGTCAAAAATAAATATATAAATAAACTAAAAATAAAAACAAAGACTTTATGTAGCTGCCAGCAAAATTTAAAATTTTGCTCTCCCACCTCCAGCATTAGCACCTTTTTGTTGTTGTTGTTGAGACCACCCAGGCTGGAGTGCAGTGGTGCGATCTCAGCTCACTGCAACCTCTGCCTCCCAGGTTCAAGTGATTCTCCTGTCTCAGTCTCCTGAGTACCTGGGATTACAGGCACAAGCCACCACGCCGGCTAGTTTTTGTATTTTTAGTAGAGACAGGGTTTCACCATGTTGTCAAGCTGGTCTCGAACTCTTAAAGTGATCTGCCCAACTCAGCCTCCCAAAGTGCTAGAATTAGAGGTGTGAGCCACCATGCCTGGCCAGCTTTAGTTACTTTTTAAAAGTAATCAGCAATTAAAATGGTAAAAATAAATAGTACCTGATAATTTATTTTGATTTGCATGCCTCTGATGACTAATTAGGGTGAAATTTTTCCGTAACTTGTGTTTAATATTTGCATTTCCTTATGACGCTGTCTGTTTGGCCTATATCTTCTGAGATCCAATAGTCAATTTTATTAACCTAGCTTTTTCTTATATTTGCCCCTTGTCTACATCATATGCTGCATCTATTTTCTCCTTTTTGCTCCTCTGTTTTGGTTATGTGAGTTTAAAACTTTTTAAAATTAATTTTAAAATTTAATTAATATAAAACATATATATGTTTTATACTATTGATTGTTCCTTTGTGATTTCCTTTTTAAGAAAATATTTAATGTGTATGGGGATTTTTGGGGGGATGAGTAATGAAAATGTTCTAGAATTGTCATGATGGTTCGTAACTGAATAGGTAAGTTGTATGGTATGGGAATTATATCTCAACAAAGCTGTTATTTGAAAAAGCATATTTATTAAACTTTAGGAAACTGCATTACATATCTGTACAAAATGTACATATATTTCATATCCTATAACAAATAAAAGACTATTTTTATAAGACAAATGATAACCTGTGGCTAAAATTAGAATCTGAAAAGAAAACGCTATGTTTATCATATAAAAAATTATAGACTGTTTCAGTGACTTCCTATATTATTGAAGCTTAGAAGCTCAAAGTTCAAAAATTCTACAAGGAGCTTCCAGAAATCCTGAATTTGGACACCAGCACACATAATCACAACAAGATGAAAGCAGATATGATTATAGGGTGATAACTGCACACTGGAATCGGCCTTTTAAATCCTTTCTCCCTCTTCCTGAAATTATAGGTCCCCATTCTCATCTCATTTTGCATTTCAAAGGTTCTTTTCATCCAAAAAAATAAAAAGTCTTTCCTCACCATAACTGACAGGTGCAGCCATCTGTAGCTCAATTTCACAGGTGGGCAAGAAAATTCCAGGGTATGTCCCAAATAACATACAAGAAGCCAGTAACTACCAAGCCAGGCAGAAACTCACAGGCCTGCTGCTTTCTTACTGTTCCACAAAACAAAAAACCAAATAACTCACTGATTTAGTCAGCACTTGAGATTTCTTAAGCCTTTTTTTTTCTTTTCTTTTTTTTTTTTTTGAGATGGAGTCCCGCCCTGTCACCCAGGCTGGAATGCAATGGCATGATCTCGGCTCACTGCAACCTCCGCCTCCGGGGTTAAAAGTGATTCTCCGGCCTCAGTCTCCTGAGGAACTGGGATTACAGGTGCGTGCCACCACACCCGGCTAATTTTTTGTATCTTTAGTAGAGACAGGGTTTCATCATGTTGGCCAGGCTGGTCTTGAACTCCTGACCTCATGATCCACCCGCCTCGGCCTCCCAAAATGCTGCGATTACAGGCTTCCTTTGCTTTTTGAGACCCAAGTCTTGCTGTGTCGCCCAGGCTGGAGTTGCAGTGGCACTCTCTGCCTGCAACCTCTGCCTCCTAGACTCAAGTGATCCTTCTACCTCAGCCTCCTGAGTAGCTAGGACTACAGGCACATGCCACTATGTCTGGTTAACTGTTTTTAATTTTTTGCAGAGACAAGCTCTCACTATATTGCCCAGGCTGGTCTTGAACTCCTGGGCTCAAGAGGTCCGCCTGCCTTGGCCTCCCAAAGTGCTGGGATTAGAGTCATGAACCACCGTGCCCAGCGTTTTAAGCTATTAATAATAATTCCTTCTTCTACTCAAATACCGTCATTTACACATAGAAGGTAGTCATTGGCATGGAGCCACTGATGGTCACTTGCTGGGTTAGGGCATGGCCTAGACCCATGTGCTGCACTAGAGCATTCTTTTTGCTTTTTAGTTAGCAATATGATCAATGCCTTTTAAAAAATGTATTTGTACATTTACCAAAATAAAATTAGTAATGCACATCGTTTTTTTTTTTTTTAAAGGGCACCGTATAATATAGAAGTATAATATAAATCTATTTATATTATACTTAAAATATAAAAGGGCGCAGTGTAATATAAAATCTAAAAAGTTGGCCGGGTATGGTGGCTCATTCCTGTAATCTCAGCACTTTGTGTGGCCGAGGAAGGTGGATCACTTGAGGCCAGGAGTTTGAGACCAGCCAGGCCAACAGAGTCATACCCTGCCTCTACTAAAAATAGAAAACATTAGCTAGGTGTGGTGGCACACGCCTGTAATCCCAGCTACTCAGGAGGCTGAGGCACAAAAATCGATTGAACCCAGGAGGCAGAGGTTGCAGTGAGCCGAGATCGCACCATGGCACTCCAGCCTCACCAACAGAGTCAGACTCTGTCTCAAAAAAAAAAAAAAAAAAAAAAAAAAATCTAAAAAGTCTCCCTCCTTCTGTCTTCTGCCTCCTTCTCTTCTCCCAAAGGTACCCATTGTTAAAGGGGTTTGGTGGGGGTTCCAGGAAAAGCTGTGTACATCTCAGGCTGTGTGCCCAGGGACTGCTCCAGGCCCTGCCCCTTACACTTGATGATGTATCTTGGAGAGCTTTCTATATCAGCCCATGGGATGCAGCTACTGTTTGGAGAGATTTTTATTATGTAACCCTTAACCTTTTGATGGGCACTTAGGCTGCTATTACAACTCCACTTCAATATACATCCTTGGCTAATATCTCTGCAGGTAAATTCCTGACAGTGCACTTGCTGTGTTCAAAGGGTAAGTGCCCTTATAATTTAAACGGATGTCTCCAAACTGCCCTCCAAAAAATGATTTACCTATTTACATCCCCACTAACAGTATCAAATTACCTGTTTTCTCACACTCTCCCCAACATAGGGTATCAAGTTTCTTAATCTCTGCCAATCCGATAATAAAAACAAAGAGTGCCAGTCTTTTAATTAGCATTTCTTTAACTACAAGTGAGCTAAACAACTTTTCGTTGGATTAATGGCCACCTACTGTGGTTATGAGCAGGGCAGGGTTCAGATGCCAGCTAGTCTGGATTCACACAACCACATACTAACCCTTGTGAGTGCCAATCAGGTATTATAAAGCAGTCACTTAGCCTCACTGTACTCTGTTTCCTCATCTGTGAACAATGCTACCTATTTCATAGGGTTGTTTGGAGAATTAAATGAGAAAATATATGTGAAATGCTCAGTACAGCCCCTGGCATACAGTGAGGACTTGCGAAGACTCCGCTACCAGTAGTAGCAGCAGTTGTAGGAGAAAAAGTAAGAAGGACGGCGCTTTCTCTGGCACCTCTCTCTTCAGATCCTTTGCCTGTTTTTCAGTTGGGTTGTCTATCCATTTCTTACTGGTTTGTATGATTTTTTTTTTTTCAAATTAAAGAAATTAGCCATTCATCACTTGTCATAAATATTTTTCCCACCTTGCTGCTTGTTTTGTTTGTAGAATTTCCCTGTTTTTGCAAAATAACTTTTGTTATCTTTCTTTATGCAAGAAATACGTATTAATTATAGAAAGATTAGAAAATACAAACAGAGGAAACAAACATCACCTGTAATTTCACATCCTAGATACTTTCTATGAATTTTTTTGAGTCAACTCTTCACCAAAAATGGGATTCCACACATATTGCTTTGATATGATCACAATATATTGTGACTATCTTTCTACACTGCAGCCCCTTTTGATTCCCTAAGTCAGTATTTTGCCCTCCTCTCAACACACTTCCCTTCTTTACAGACTCCTATCTGTTCCAAGTTCAAGAGATGCCCTGTGTCTGAGAAGAACCTCAGACAACACAGCCAATGAAAAAAGCTGGAAGCACCAAGATTCATAGGCACCCTTTTCCACTGACAAAGCCTTGAATGCTACCAAGCCCTCTAGAACGTGTGCTACAATAAATAATTAACCAGCAGTCCCCCTGGAAGACTTTGACAGGTGGTGCTCCTGTTATAGCTTGCTCCAGATTTCCCTGGGATTGCAGAATTACTGCGTCTTACAAATGCCAGGGACAGGTTTGTAAAAGACTGACAGTTTTACCAGGGGCTTGACCTCACCAGTTCCAAATAAAGAGATCACCATGACCCCAAGTTTTTTTCTACCTTAGAAATGTCAGGTTGGGTGCGGGGGCTCACGCCCGTAATTCCAGCACTTTGGGAGGCCGAGGCGGGTGGATCACCTGAGGTCAGGAGTTTGAGACCAGCCTAACCAACATGGAGAAACCACGTCTCTACTAAACATACAAAATTAGCTGGGCGTGGTGTTGCAGGCCTGTAATCCCAGCTATTTGGGAGGCTGAGGCAGGAGAATCGCTTGAAACCAAGCGTTGCAGTGAGCCATTGCACCTTGTTCGCCTAGGCAACAAGAGCGAAACTCCATCTCAAAAAAATAAAAATAAAATAAAAAATGTTTGACTTGGGGAATTCCTGACTTCCCTACTGGTGGTCAAGGCAGACACTGTGCAGGCTCCAGAGTCAGTGCACTTGCTGACAGTGCACTTGCCGTGTTCAAAGGGTAAGTGCCTTATATGCCTTAATACTGACACCTAAAGCCCAGTGGGCCCAGGCCGGGAAAATGGGACAGAGGCTCTGCTTACTTTAATTCAGTGTCAGAAATGGTCACAACTCAACAACTCAAAGGAAATTAAGAAACTAAATAATGAGGCTCAGGGCTGGACGTGGTGGTTCATGTCTGTGGTCCCAGCACTTTGGGAGGTGGAAGTGGGTGGATCACCTGAGGTCAGGAGTTCAAGACCAGCCTGACCAACATGGTGAAACTCTGTCTCTACTAAAAATATAAAACTTAGCCAGGTGTGGTGGCGCATGCCTGCAGTCCCAGCTACTCAGGAGGCTGAGGCAGGAGAATTGCTTGAACCTTGGAGGTGGAGGTTGCAGTGAGCCAATATCGTGCCACCGTACTTCAGCCTGGGAGACAGAGCAAGACTCCGTCTCGGCGGGGGGAAAAAAGGGTGGGGTGGGGGCGGGCCTCCGAAACAGGAGAAAAAAGTGTGGGGAGGGGCAGAAAGGAATCTCATCTTTCACATTTGAGCAGTTACATTATCCAGCTAAGTCCAAAGAACAGCTTCTCTCTGGACCCAGGGATCTCACTCCAAAAACAGATGAGCAGCCAGCAGGGCCCCATGACTTCCCCTCTCCCATAGGTCTACTCAGAGACACCTGCTCCCACATCAAGTACACCAGAAAGATGGTGCAGGAAGTAGCAGGCAGACTGAGGTTTCAAGAGGTGAAGAGAAAATGTTCCCGGGAGTTAGCAGGCAGACTGAGGTTTCAAGAGGTAAAGAGAGAATGTTCCCAGAGTTTTTGCTCGCTAACTACTTCGGTTTTGCATTCCCATTTGAGACCCCACAGAAATGAATGTGGATTTCTCTACGCCAATGGTGCAGGTGGAACAAACTCCCATTTAGGCTTGTTCAATGAATGTAAAATAAAACATTTCTAATGGTGACAACTCTGCAGCCAGTCAGACACAGCGAGTCTTTTCTCCATGGGTTCTGGTTCTCTACCCCTTTACGCAGTTGCCTTTCCTGTTGCTGTTGCAACAGTGACTGTTGCAACACTGGGTTTTCAGCTCTGCCCTGCACCCAGAGGAGGTGGCAGTCACCACAGAGCCCAGGACAGGAGTGGGCTGCTCCTTCCAGATAATGCAGAAGCAGCACCCACTTCCTCCCCGCTCCTCGTAGCAATTTCAAGGGAGCTCATTCTGTCAGCCAATTTGAAGAAGCAAGGAATGACACTAAACCAATGAAACTAAATCTTACTCTGCATTCGCATGCCCCACGGCATGAGGTTCCACACTGGGCACTCAAAATCCAGGACAGACAGAGCTCATTTCAACCCCTCTAAAAAAGCACACTGGGCTTCCAGACTTTGTGAGTAGTGGAGGGAAATCATCCAGCCTCAGCAAACAGCTCCCCAGGCTCACCTTGGGCGTGCAGTGCACGGTGGAGCAGGGGCAGGAGCCCTGCCTGCCAGAAGGAGTAGCAGCCATCCACCAGCTTGTTGCAGCGGCCCTGAAATCCTCCTTCAAATCGCATCTGCCGGCTTGTCACCCATTGCTGAGGAGACACAGAAGGGAAAGGCAGTTGTAGGCTAAAAGAGACAAAATCCAGCCCGACAGGATCTCCAGGAGTCAATCTGTGGGATGGAGGGTTTCCCATCTTGTGGCTTCTCGGCACTCCAGTTTTGGTGCTCTGGTTTTCTTTCTTCCCTCCCCACACTGCCACAGACACACAGTGAAGCATTTAAGCCAACGCTGTGGAGGCATCCAGCACTGATCTCTGCTCAATGCCTAGCAGACAACTACCTTTTCCTGGGTTCCAAAGCAGGGCCAGTGCTGAGAGGATAAAGAGGCCAAGCTGGTTTGTAAGGAGACCTTCAAATTCTCTTAATAAACATGGCTTAAGTTGGAAATTGAAGGCAAGACTAACAGTAGCTCATTTCTCATTACTCCCCTGCTCAGGGAAGTTTATGAAAAGCAGATAAATGGAATTTGGTACTATATTTCATCAGATGATCTCAAACTGCTTCTGACTTTTACTTGGCACCTGGGGAAATTTACCCAAGGTCTCTTAGCAAGTCACTAGCAGGCCTGAAAGCAGAAGCCATTCATTCTAATTACCAAATGACAATTCTGCCCAGCCTGTGGCTCATATAAGAAAATCTTTTACTTTGAAGCTGTAAAATAGGTCTTGATGTCGCTCAGTGGTCACACACGATACCACCATTCCTTGCTTATCTACAAGTTTTCTAAACACACTCTACTACAAAGATCAAGATAGTCATGGGTTTGGTCGCTTGAAATGAGCAGAACCAACTGGCTGAGCAGATATGACATTTCCATTTCCCTCCCTAGACCACCTAGGCCATTCCAG
Source organism: Theropithecus gelada (assembly GCF_003255815.1). NCBI lineage: Eukaryota > Metazoa > Chordata > Mammalia > Primates > Cercopithecidae > Theropithecus > Theropithecus gelada. The sequence goes on along the minus strand of NC_037675.1, from coordinate 66,338,337 downwards.
CCACAGACTCACAGAGCTGCCTCACTCAACTGAAAGGGTACAGGGGAGGGTACTTCCCGTTTCTAGAGCCTTACTAGGTCAAGTTCCTGAAAGAAGCCACTGGGACCCTTGATGGAAGTGGGGGCCAGCCCTCCCCTAAAAGCTGTAGTTTAGATTATATCCCTCTTCAAGGCAACACCTGCCCATAGAGAGTCACAGTCACAAATTCTTAAAAGAGACAGAAAACACTGCACTGCAGGTTCAGGCTGGTCTTAAATGAACCAGGGCTTCCAGCATGTAATGGAAGTGGGCTAAGCATTACTCAGGCAGAGAGAAAGCAGGTGCTGCAGTGGGAGTCCGTTCCTCATTTCTACTTACCGTAGGGCTTAAGTGTTTTTAAGCAGACTAATTTATTTTTTCCAGTGCCTAAGCCCATGGATTTGTTCTGTTTCCTTGGGCTACAGGAATTCATACTTCAGATATGTGTCCTACTTCTCCCAAAGCAAATGGAAGGGAGTAGTTTGGGTTAGAGCATGGGTCCCTAACCCCCGGGCCACGCCAGGCTGCACAGCAGGACATGAGTGGTGGGTGAGCCAGCGAAAGCTTCATCTGTATTTACAGCTGCTCCTCACTGCTCGCATTACTGCCTGAGCTCCACTTCCTGACAGATCAGCAGCAGCATTAGATTCTCATAGAAGCACAAACCCTACTGTGAACTGTGCGTGCCAGGCTTCTAGACTGCACGCTCTATATGAGAGTCTAATGCCTAATGATCTGTCACTGTCTCCCATCACCCCCAAATGGGACTGTCTAGTTGAAGGAAAACAAGCTCAGGGCTCCCACTGATTCTACATTATTGTGAGTTGTATAATTATTTCATTATATATTACAATGTAATAATAATAGAAATAAAGTACACAATAAATGTAATGTACTTGAATCATCCTGAAACCCCCGCCCCACCCCCCACCCCACGTCCATGGAAAAATTATCTCCCACAAAACCGGTCCCTTGTGCCAAAAAGATTATTACTCTGTGTTAGAGGGACACTAACATTTATTAAGTACCTACTATGTGCCAGGCCATTTATAAATGTTCTCTCCTTTAACCTTAAAAAAATAAGGATAGTTATCCCTACCTTATAAAAGAAAAATATCAAGCTAGAAGAGATTAGACAATTTGCCCAAGGACCCATGTCTCAAATGTAGTAGGGACAGGGTTCAAATCTGGAACACTGCCATTATAACTGAGGCACTCCCTGATCACATTCCTTATTTCTGCCTGGGAGATGGGACTTTTTTGTTTCATCCCTTATTGGTGCTCAGATTTTAAAACATCTGAGAAACTCAAGTTCAGCATACAAAGTTGGCTGTTTCGGCATGAGCCTTCAAGCCTTCAGGAATCTTTAAAAAGACTATGCCGGGGGAGGCTTTCTGAAGGTGGAGGCAAGATGCTGCTGGTTACATCTCTACAGGGTACGACAGAAACTCTCCAGGAAGCTCACGATGGGCCGTACAACGGGAGGCTGGCATCTGAACTCAGGCAGAGGAGGTGCATGTCAGTTGCAGCTGGTTTGCTTTGAGGTCATGGTCAGGGGGCACATGCTCCTCAAATGACATGACGGGGAATGCCTTCTCCTTGGTGGCCGTGGAGGTGTGTGTGTTTGTGCACCCACTGATCATTTAACTACAATCTAGTGACTCCCTGAAGCTGACTGCTTTCTGAGTTTCTTCTGAATACTGGCCAGGAGCTTGGGGTCCAGACGTAAATGTTGGGCTGCCTTCTCAATGCAATTAGCCAGCTCTGCCTAAACAACTCATTTAAATGTAGGTACTAAATGTTTACACAGTATAGCAGGTAATAAAAGTTTGGTTTCAAAATGCTGCAAAACTCTTCTTGTAACTTTTCCTCTTAGGAGGTTCTTTCTATAACACACGATAACCTCTAATTCTACATAACTGAAATATAAGGAAGGTACTCTGCTCACACCAGATGTCTGCGGGACACAGTCTATGTAGTCTACACACTATGTGAAAAGCTCTAAGCAGGAAGACAGAAAGGCAGAAGGGGGAACCAAGACAGAGCAGCTGCTCACTCCTTCCTCTGTGTTGGAACAGAGCTGACTGTTAGCCCTTCCCATAGACAAACTCTCCCGAAGCCTGCATGTCTGAGTACAATCACCTCACCATGACCTGGGGTCTGAGAGGAGGCTGGTTCAAAAGATACTTACTAATAAGCTCTTCAAGTTCAAGGAACGTTCCCTCTTGAGGATTACCAGCGCGGCCAAGCCACAGAAGGTATAGCCACCGTGGGCTTCCATCCCTGGTACCCCGCCAATGCCACCTTCCCAGTTCTGACACCTAAGAAGAGATTGAGAAAAGCAGATTGAGTGGCCACTGAGTGGACGTACACAAGTCCAGGACCATCCTAGGTGGCAGAGAAAAAGTTCACTCAGATTAAGGTGTGAGCCATCACAACTATGAATGAAAAGATGCCAACTAATTAACTTTTGGAAATGTCTTTTCAAAAAAAAAAAAAAAAGCTAGGCCTGGTGGTGCCCATGTGTAATCCTAGCTGCTCAGGAGACTAAGGCAAGAAGATCACTTGAGGTCAGGAGTTCAAGGCTCCAGTGAGCTATGATCACGCCATTGTGCTCCAGCCTGGGTGAAAGAGCGAGACTAGGTCTCTAAAAAAATAAGTACAATAAAAACTGTAAAATGTTAAAAACCCAGACACTTAGAAACAGCCTACTTGTGTAAGAAACATAATAATTCAAATTATTACTCTTTGGGAAAAAGTTATAAAATCATATACACACACACACACACACACACATATACATATAGTGATAACCATCAAGTTGAAACAAAATTGAAAAGTGATTGTTGATTCTAGTGACCTTTTATTTTTGCAACAGGGTCTTAACTCTGTTACCTAGGTTGACTGCATATCATGGCTCACTGTAGCCTCAACCTCGTGGACTCAGGCAATCCTCCCACCTCAGCCTCCTGAGTAGCTGGGACTATGGGCACGCCCCACCATACCCGGCCAATTTTTTGTATTTTTTGTAGAGTTGGGGCTTTGCCATGTTACCCAGGCTGGTCTTAAATTTCTGGCCTCGAGGAATCCTCCCACCTCAGCATCCCAAAGTGCTGGAATGACAGGCATGGGCCACCGCACTTGGCCTCTGGTGATCTTTGAGTACAGGTCTACTGGTAATATTTTTCCTTTTTGTTTTTCTCTTTGTTCAAAAAGTTTTTATAATGAACCTTTATACTCTTCAAAAATAAACGTTATTTTAAAAAATTATAATTAGGTCAGGTGGCAATGGCTTCTTAACAGCCTGCAGAACCATGAGCCAAATAAACCTCTTTTCTTCCTAAGTTACCCAGCCTCGGGTATTCCTTTATAGTGACACAAAATGGACTAACACAAGGACAAGAAATAACTGACTTAGTAGAATAGAGAAACCTTCCCTACCCAAATGGTAGGGATGGGAGAGGGGCAACAAAAAGCAAGGTGATGTGCTCCAATAAAAGGCTCCAGGATTAGAGATACAGGGAATCTCCACAAAGTAGAATGCGTTTGAACCAGGTTTGTTGGTTGCAAACTTATCTAAGAATCAGACCTTTAAGTCCCCTACTCAAATCCAGCAGAAGATGGGAAGTTTCAGAGGTTTAATCAAAAGGATATGAGTTCCAGAATATCCAACAAGCTAAGAGGAGGAGGGAACACTGCATCCAACGGGATTACGTGAGAATCAGCAATCTGAACACAATAACCCCAGCCCCATTCCCTTGTGTATTTCACACAAGGCTGCCAGTTTCATACTCCAAGCAGGATTTAGAAGATTCCTCTCCGAGGGAACTGATAAGCCCAAGGGAAAAACCCTACAGATACTGCTTTGAGAATTCCCCAGTGAATGGCTTGATCCTGCCCGCCCTCGCAGAGCTTTCCAGCAGCTTTTCAGTGCTGGACCCTTAAAAATGAACAGACAGCTGTAGAGTACTAGACATTTGACTGCAGTCTCTACTATGAACGAGAAGGAGACCAAAACAAACAAAAATAAACTAGAGGATATAAGGCATGGAGCAAAAGAAAACTTTTTAAAGTTGTATCTTTAGATAAAATATTATATGAAGTAAGACTACTGAGACGACAAAATATCCCCAGAAAACAAGAGAGTATATAAAAAAGTAGTTAGGAAGTAAAAGTAGTCAGGGAGGAAAACTAAAAATAGGATTACAAAAATAAAAACAAGAGGATTAGACGATAAATACTAAGAGAATCTGTCAAAGTGTAAGAAGAAGGATTAAGAGATGGAAACCATGCAATGAAGTATTTTTATTTTTATTTATTTATTTTTGAGACAGAGTCTCACTCTGTTGCCGAGGCTGGAGTGCAGTGGCACAATCTTGGCTCACTGCAACCTCTGCCTCCTGGGTTCAAGTGATTCTCCTGCCTCAGCCTCCTGAGTAGCTGGGATTACAGGTGCACACCACCATGCCCGGCTAATTTTTGTATTTTTAGCAGAGACAGGGTTTCACCATGTTGGTCAGGCTGGTCTCGAACTCCTGGCCTCGTGTTCTGCCTGCCTTGGCCTCCCAAAGTGCTGGGATTACAGGTGTAAGTCACTGCACCCGGAAGTATTTTTATTCTTTTTTATTTATTGATTGATTTTGAGATGGAGTCTCACACTGTCACCCGGGCTGGAGTGCAATGGTGCGATCTTGGCTCACTGCAACCTCTGCCTCCTGGGTTCAAGCAATTCTCCTGCCTCAGCCTCGCGAGTAGCTGGGATTACAGGCACCCGTCACCATGCCCGGCTAATTTTTTGTATATTTTGTAGAGGCTGGGTTTCACTATGTTGGCCATGCTGGTCTCGAACTCCTGACCACGTGATCTGCCTGCCTCGGCCTCCCAAAGTGTTATGATTACAGGCCTGAGTCACTGCGCCTAGCCTCAAAGTATTTTTAAAAGTCAGACAATCAAATGTACTAATGGGATGTCATATTTTAAAAAAGAGGCTGGCCAGGTACAGTGGCTCATGCCTGTAATCCCAGCACTTTGGAAGACCAAGGCAGGAGGATCATTTGAGGTCAGGAGTTTGAGACTAACCTGATCAACATGGTGAAACCCTGTCTCTACTAAAAATACAAAAAAATTAGCTGGGTGTGGTGACACACACCTACAATCCCAGTTACTCGGGTGGCTAAGGCAGAAGAATCGCTTGAACCTGGGAGAAAGAGGTTGCAGTGAGCCAGAGTGCACCACTGCACTCCAGCCTGGGTAACAGAGCAAGGCACTGTCTCAATAAATAAGTAAATAAATAAATAAATATATAAGAGGCTGGGCACGGTGGCTCACACCTGTAATCCCAGCACTTGGGGAAGCTACAGCAGGAGGATTACCCATGAGTTTGAGACCAACCTGGGCAACGTGGTGAGGTTTTGTCTCTACAAAAATTTTAAAACTTAGCTGGTGGTAGATGCCTGTAGTCACAGCTACTGAGGAGGCTGAGGATGATCACTTGAGCCTGGAAAGTCGAGGCAGCAGTGAGCCATGATCGCGTCACTGCATTCCAACCTGGGAGACACATGAGACCCTGTCTCAAAAAAAAAAAAAAAAAAAAAAAAAAAGGCCTGGCGTGGTGACTCACGCCTGTAATCTCAGCACTTTGGGAGGCCGAGGCAGGTGGATCACTTGAGGTCAGGAGTTCGAGACTGGCCTGGCCAACATGGTAAAACCCTGCCTGTACTAAAAATACAAAAATTAGCTGGGCGTGGCGGTGGGCTTCTGTAATCCCAGCTATTCAGGAGGCTGAGGCAGGAGAATTGCTGGAACCCAGGAGGCAGAGGTTGCAGTGAGCCGAGATCACGCCATTGCACTCCAGCCCGGGTGACAACAGCAAGACTCCGTCTCAAAGAAAAAAAAAAGAACAAACACAGAAAACACAAGAGAAGAAATTATCAAAGAAATACTATAATAAAGATTCTTGGTACTAAAGTATAAGCACTTCCAAATCGAGTATCAGCACAATGAATAAAAAATAATCCACGTCAAGATTCATCATCAAGTTTCCAAACAAGAATAAAGATTCCAGGCCAGCCGAGGTGGCTCATGTCTGTAATCCCAGTACTTTGGGAGGGTGAGAAGGGCAGATCACTTGAGGTCAGGAGTTTGAGACCAGCCTGGTCAACATGGCAAAACCCCGTCTCTACTAAAAATACGAAAATTAGCTGAGCATGGTGGCAGGCATCTGAGGTTGCAGTGAGCTAAGATTATGCCACTGCACTCCAGCCTGGGTGACAAAGCAAGATTCCATCACACACAAAAAAGAATAAAGATTCCAAGCCTCTACAGAAGGACAGGATGGGGATAGAGAAAGAGAGACAGAAGAAAAAAAAACATACAGAGAATTAAGAATCACAATGGCACTGCCAGGTAGTACAGCACAGTGGAATCCACTTGACTTCTTTGTATTTCAGCTTAATACAAAATTGAAAGGCTGGGTGTGGTGGCTCACACCTGTAATCCCAGCACTTTGGGAGGCTGAGGCAGGTGGATTGCTTGAGCTCAGGGGTTTAAGACCAGCCTGGGCAACATGGAAAAACTCCATCTCTACTAAAAACACAAAAATTAGCCAGGTGTGGTGGCATACACCTGCAGTCCTGGTTACTTGGAAAGCTGAGGCAGGAAGATAACTTGAACTCAGGAGGTCAAGGCTGCAGTGAGCCAAGATCACGCCACTGCACTCCAGCCTGGGTGACAAAGTGAGACCCTGTTTCAAAGAATAAATTAATTAAATTAAATTAATTAAATTCAGTATCCCACCACTTGACATATAAGGAAACTATGACACAGAACAGTGGAATAACTTGTACAAGCACAAAGCTAATCAGAAACGGCACACCTGTAATTCCAGCACTTTGGGGGGCTGAGGCAGAAAGACTGCTTGAAACCAGGAGTTCAAGACCAGCCTGGGCAACACAGACTCTGTCTTTACAAGACATTTTAAAAATTAGCTAGGTGTTGTGGTGCACACCTGTGGTCTCTGCTACTCACGAGGCTGAGGTAGGAAGACTGCTTGAGCCCAGGAGGTCACGGCTGCAGTGAGCCGTGATTGTATCACTGCAATTCAGCCAGGGCAACAAAGCAAGACCCTGTCTTCAAAGAAAAAAAAAAAAGCCAGGCGCAGTGGCTCATGCCTGTAATCCTTGAACTTTGGGAGGTCAAGGTGTGTGGATGGCCTGAGCCCAGAAGTTCAACCCCACCTGGGTAACACAGACAGACCCCATCTATACAATTTTTTTAAAAAACATTAGCTGGTTATGGTGGCACGTGCCTGTTGTTCCAGCTACTTGGGAGGTTGAGATGGGAGTATTGCTTGAGCCCAGGAGGTGGTGGCTGCAGCAAGCTGTGATCACGCCACTATACTCCAGCTTGTGCAACAGAGCAAGACTCTGTCTCAAAAAAAGGAAGGAAGGAAGGAATGAAGGAAGGAAGGAAGGAAGGAATGAAGGAAGGAAGGAAGGAAGGAAGGAAGGAAGGAAGGGAGGGGAGAGATGAAAGAGAGGAAGAAAGAAGGAAGAGAAGAGGAAAGAAAGGGCAAAACTGGAAGTCAAACCCAGGCTGTCTGAGTTCTGTGTCTAGGCCGTGCCTAACCAATCAACCCTCCTGCAAACGACAGCTGTACGCTGAACAAAATACAAAAAAACAGCTTCCTGAGGGCTCAGCTGACTGAAACAAGGCAGGCAAATTTTGGTGGAGTTTGAAACTTGGAACAGAGAACAGCACGAAGTTAGTCCCTCCCTTCCCCCACAACTTTTTCTCTCTGGTTTGCCCTCAGGATGGCAGCCGTAGCCCAGGGTGGTGGCAGCAGGCCAGGGGTCAGGGGTCAGGGGCGAGCAGCCAACACTCTAATGGGAAGCCAACCATCCTTCTGGCAGGAAGATGCAGGCTGCCAGAAACTGAGGATGAATCCAGAAACAGGAAAGTCAAAGAAGAAAAATCCCAAATTCTGCATTTAAACTCAGTTCAAGTTTCCGCATACGTGCTGGAGAAACAAAGCAACTTCCAAGCAAGAACTGAGCTCTGAGCTGCTGCAGGAGTGACAGTTTGCAGCTTGAGTCTGACCAAGTTGACTGCCTGCTTAACTGAAAACATCAACACCCTTCAGGGCAAACCACCAGAATCCATACCGTTCTGTTGTATGACACCTCCACCATCACATCACAATGTCCAGGACACAACACAACATCACGCGGCACAGGAAGACTCACGGAGCTGACATGCCAACTCTAAGACACACAGATGTGGAAATTCCCAGACAAGCAATTTAAAGCAGACATTATAATTACATACTTACCACAGCAAAGTGAAGAAAAATACACTCATAAAGAATAAAAAGATGGGAAATCTCAGCGGAGAAACACAAAATATAAAAGAGAACCAAACACAGGCAGTGCCTACTCTCCAGCTCTCCACTATATATAGCTACCTTACTATTGAGCATGACATAGTCCTCAATGAACTCTGGTTACTATTATCAGCCTTATTCACAATGACATTGGAAGCTAGAAGATAACGAAGCAATGCTTACAAAATTCAGAAAGAATACAGTTTATACCATTTCCAATTTAGAAATCTCTAACCAAATAATTAAGTGTGAGATTAGAACACAGATACATGCAAGATATTAAAATTTATCTCCCAGGTCCCCTTTGTTGGGATCTGTTGGAGTACAATGCTTCATGAAAATAACCAAGAAAAAGGAGGACAGGGACTTCAACAAAGGAGAGAAGTGAAGTGAATTTCATGCTGAAAGGAAGCTTCGGAAAGCCTGCTGTGCAGCAAGCTGAGAGCAATCTGTCCAGACTGAAGCAGGAAGGCAGAGGGCTCCAAGAGGGGTGACTCAAAACGCACGCACGCACAGACAGGTTACCTGAAGGGTTTGACTACGTTTAGAGTAATTTTTTTATAGCTCTGACAGACAATTTGGGAAAGAATTCATAAGTACATTCATGATATATTCATTAACTCCAGGAAAATGAAACTCATACAAAAAAGGAAATATGATTTCAGCATATCATCTGGTGTCACTGTAAATTACATTTACATGGTAAGACATGCTACTTTGATAAAAACAAACATTTTTAAACTAAAACAGTATCTGAGCTTGGCTATCATTCCATCACAGTATACATGTGTCTACTATACCTTTTGCTTTTTTTTTTGAGACGGAGTCTTGCTCTATCACCCAGGCTGGAGTGCAGTGGTGCTATCTCGGCTCACTGCAAGCTCCACCTCCCGGGTTCACACCATTCTCCTGCCTCAGCCTCCCGAGTAGCTGGAACTACAAGCACCCACCACCTTGCCCAGCTAATTTTTTGTATTTTTAGTAGAGACGGGGTTTCACCATGTTAGCCAGGATGGTCTCGATCTCCTGACCTCATGATCCGCCCGCCTTGGCCTCCCAAAGTGCTGGGATTACCGGCGTGAGCCACCACACCCGGCATGTTTTTAAATTATGAAATATTTGAAGCATCCAGGAAAGTACGGCAAATAAAATATAGAACATACATGTATCTAATACCTAGCTTAGAATTAGCCATATACACTTCAGGTCTTTATTGTTGTTAATGATTACAGCTGAAGTCTCCTAAGCAGACTTATCTCATTTCCTTTGCTCTCCCCCCAGCAGGAATCACCATGCTAAATTTGGTGTTTATCTTTCGTATGCATGTTTTTATATTATTACCACATGATTCTTCTCAGAAACAATACAGAATTCTCTTGCATGTTTCAAATTTTAAGTAAATGTGCTAATCTGTATGGTTTTTTGTATTTTTTTCTTTTCATTCTTTCAGCTCAACAGAGAGATTTTTCCATATTGATCCATGTAACTCTAGTTCATTCACTTTGACAGTTACATTATATTCTGATGCAACTATACCACATTTACCATCTCGTGCTTATGAGCACTGAATCTGTGTCCAGCTTTTGGCTCTTATAAACAAGTCCTGTGCTCCTCTCTCCCATTCGTGTGTGCGAGGGTTTCTGTGGGAGTGGAATTACTGGGTCCTACGCGAGGGCACCTTTGATATATTGTCAAATTGCTCTAAAAACTGGTTAAATCAGTTCAGGCTCTCACTAATATTGTTTACCAAGGTTTGTTTTATCCTTGCCAATCTAAAATATAACATTAAAGAAAGTTTGGAAAAAAGAAGACATTTTAAGTACTTAAAAAAATCATTAGATAACCCTAATGGATCTCCTGTGATTTTGTATTCCCTTCCGAGTCCCTCTGCATTTTCTTTATTTTTCTGAAGTAGCGTCGTGACCGCCTGCTCTCCAAGAGGCCAGGAGAAACCCTAGTTTCTCTCACCTTGCTATCCACTCAGCAGTGCCCTCAAAGAGGTCTGGAGTGATGATGTTGGTCAGCGAGGCTACGGAGGCGGCACAGTATGCACTTCTGGAAAGACAGAAACAGGAAACACATTAAGCTCTACGGAAGAGCGAATGCGGCTCAGTGAACTCCGCGGGTGGACTGCTCGCCTTGCCTAGTAAGCTGTAATCACCTCCTGTCCTCACTCTTGGCACACGGTCAGTCCTCCTGGGTCTCCAACTGAGAGGTGTGACATTCTATTTGGATAGAGTTGCTCACGGCATGGCTTCAGTGAAAGAACATGACATTCTATTCTCCCTACCTCCACATGGTCCAATCTACATCAGAGGAAATAACAGCCATATCAATTCATGTCAAAAGTGGATTCAGCCCTTCTTTCAAAGACCTATAATGGTTGCCATAAATCTATGGTATCATTCAGGTACTTCTGATATCATTCATTTGGATGTTAGTACTGTTTCAGATCCAGGATTTCTGTTTACAGCCTTGACATGTTAAAGATTAACTATACTTTTACTGCAACAGATAAACTGCAAAACAGGCCACCAAATTGTAATATACCAAACAAGGATAGGAATAGGTGAGTCCACTCCAATACAGTCCTTAACCCTCTAGAGGGAGAAAAGAGGCTTGATTTCAAACTTCTCACCAGTACACACACAGACACACACGTTAAATGAAAAAGGCGCAGGTCTATATTTTTTGTTTTGCTTTTGTTTTGGTTTTTATTGAGACAGGGCCTCACTCTGTCGCCCAGGCTGCAGTGCAGTGGTATGATCTCAGCTCATTGAAACCTCTGCCTCCTGGGTTCAAGCAATTCTCCTGTATCAGCCTCCCAAGTAGTTGGGATTACAGGCGCATGCCACCATGCATGGCTTACTTTTGTACTTTTAGTGGAGATGGTGTTTCGCCATGTTGGCTAGGCTGGTTTCAAATTCCCGACCTCAAGCAATCCACCTGCCTCGGCCTCCCAAAGTGCTGGGATTTACAGGCGTAAGCCACTGCGCCCGGGCTATTTAAAAAAAAAAAAAATTATTAGGCTGGGCATGGTGGCTTACGCCTGTAATTCCAGTACTTTGGGAGGCCGAGGCAGGTGGATCACGAGGCCAGGAGTTCAAGACCAACCTGACCAATATTGTGAAACCCCATCTCCACTAAAAATGCAAAAATTAGCTGGACATGGTGGCGCACGCCTGTAGTCCCAGCTACTCGGGAGGCTGACATAGGAGAATCACTTGAACCTGGGAGGTGGGGGTTGCAGTGAGCCAAGATAGTGCCACTGCACTCCAGCCTGGGCGACAAAGCGAGACTCTGTCTCAAAAAAACCCAAAGCAGAGGCGGAGCTTGCAGTAAGCCAAGATCGCGCCACTGTACTCCAGCCTGGGCAACAGAGCAAGACTGTCTTAAAAAAAAAAAAAAAACCCAAAACAAACAAAAAAAATCATTATACTTGATTTGGGATCATTCTTGCTATTCCATCCTCCCAGCCCTAATTCTTCTCGGGGCACATTTTATTTCAGCTTCTCCCTCTGTCATGGAATACACACATAGACTGCCTTTCCTTCCCCTCTATGGCTTTTTCAAATACCCAGCACGGGGAAGACAAAAATCATTGGTTTGAATTCTGCTCAAAAATCCTTCTCCTGGCCAGGTGTGGTAGCTCACGCCTGTAACCCAGCACTTTGGGAGGCTAAGGCAGGTGGATTATTTGAGGTCAAGAGTTCGACATCAGCCTGACCAACATGGTGAGACCTCGTCTCTACAAAAAATACAAAAATTAGCTGGGCATGGTGGCACATGCCTGTAATCCCAGCTACTTGGGAGACTGAAGCAGGAGAATCGTTTGAACCCGAGACAGGGGTTGCAGTGAGCCAAGATCCCACCACTGCACTCCTGCCTGGGCAACAGAAAGAAACTCCAGAGGCCGGGCGCGGTGGCTCAAGCCTGTAATCCCAGCACTTTGGGAGGCCGAGACGGGCGGATCACGAGGTCAGGAGATCGAGACCATCCTGGCGAACACAGTGAAACCCCGTCTCTACTAAAAAATACAAAAAACTAGCCGGGCGAGGTGGCGGGCGCCTGTGGTCCCAGCTACTCGGGAGGCTGAGGCAGGAGAATGGCATAAGCCCAGGAGGTGGAGCTTGCAGTGAGCCGAGATCGCGCCACTGCACTCCAGCCTGGGCGACACAGCGAGACTCCGTCTCAAAAAAAAAAAAAAAAAAGAAAGAAACTCCATCTCAAAACAAAACAAACAAACAAAAATTCTTTTCCTAAGGGCTCCTAAAAAACATAAAAGAAGGGCCTAGTTTCCATATCTTTTTTTTTTTTTTTTTAAGATAGGATCTCGCTTTGTTGCCTAGGCTGCAGTACAGTGGCGCTATCATGGCTTATTGCAACCTCAAACTCCTGGGCTCAACTGATCTTGCCTCACCCTCCTAAGCAGCTGGGGCTACAGATGTATGCCACCACACCTGGCTAAGTTTTTAAAAGTGTTTTGTAGAGACAGGGTCTTGCTATGTTGCCCAGGTTGGTCTTGAACTCCTGGCCTCAAGTGATTCTCTCATCTCAGCCTCTCAAAATGTTGAGATTACAGACATGGGCCACCATGCTCGGCCCTGGTTTCCATCTTACTCCTTATAGACATAACATGAAGCCAAATTTACTGAGGTATTCCAAAGAAGTCTCTGCGGAAGCTGCATGCATTATGATCCTACTAGCATTTTTAGCAGCCAAAGGCACAGTGGAGGTTTAGTTCTACCAGCAGGCATTGGGAGCACACAAGAGTCACAAGTGCCAATGCCAAATGTGATCATCTACCATCAGCTAATTTAGAAGATCTGATCTAATTTCCTTGCAGTCGTGGGCCTCTTAGAGAGGCTCAAATGCATTTGCTCTTGAATCCTATTGTGACTTGTTAGGTAGGAGGCAACCTATAATACAGTTTGCCTCTCACCAGTGAGGTCTAATACGTGATGGCAGCAGACACGAGTTCCAGGTCTCACACTGAGACAGGGAAGAAACATAATACAACCTTTTCATGTATTTCTACCCCTTTCCCTCCATCCAGTCATCGCAGCTCTCAAATTTGAATTTGTCCACTAACTTTCCATCCTTGCTGCCATCACCCAAATCCAAACCTTCTTCGAACTGGATCAGTCTCCCTGCTCTCCCTCCCTCCAGCCCTGAAACCAGAGGGCTTTTATTGGAATACTACAATTCATCACTGCAATTAGGAAACATCTAAGAAAATACAAATCAGATCACATCACTAAACTCCAGACTCCATAGGAGATTTCAGGGCCTCTGTGGCCTGTTCCCAGCCTGTCCCTCCAGCTCCACTGCTCCCCTGCCCACCAGGCCATCTACACTTCAACACTGAACTTGTCCTTTCTTGAACAACACATGCGCTCTCACCAAACTTCTGCAAATGCTAGATCCCTGCCTCCACCTTATCCTCACAGAATGCTCCAGATTATATAACCTAGATTAGGAGGTCAGGAATAATGACTCCTGCCTTTCTTAAGAACTGAGAAAAAATGGTGCTTGCTATGAGTTCACTGAGATTTGATTTTTTACAATACACTGGAGCTATAGACCCTTGAGTAGGCTCATCTCTGAAACTATCAGCAGTGTAACAGAGCAGAAAGCTCATCCAGAGACTGCTGTCTATCCCAGAAGGGCAGCAAGCTAGTCTCCAGATGTCAAACTCTCCCCTGTCACTGCTGCTTCTCTCAAAGTCAAATCCACCCAAACAAGCACTCCTGAGGACTGGCTGATGCTTCTAGGCAAAAGACAATTAAAGAAACGCCAAGTGAAAAATGATGGAATCGGGGTACTAGAAACCAGGCAAACCAAGGAAAACAGATGCAATCTACAAGCTTTTCTCCACTATTCATATCTTTAATCCTTTATGTAAATAGAAAGCATGGGCACGAACGGCAGAGCATCACCCAAAGTGCAAAGGTCAGGGAAGAATATGGCTCCAGTGCTCGGCAGGGGAACCAATCTGTCTTACTGGAGAAGTTTCCTAGCATTTATCTAGAACATATAAATAAAGAACATGGAGGGGGGAACTGGTGCTAGAATGAGTAAGACAGCAAATAATCATAGCTGCAAAAGGTATATGATAAAATACCAAAAGGATCTTGCTATGATTTGTTTGCTTTTGCCTAATAATCTTAGTTACGTTTTTAAAAGCTATGTTTCAAGATTGTGCATATTTTGGGGGAATAGCAACAGAACAGGAATGAAAATGTAGTGAACACAAGGGAAAAAAACTCTTTTAACATTTTCCTTAAGAAGAATCGACACATACTGATTTACCTCAGTAGTTCTACTGGCTTCACTGGTATATACAGATCCTAATCTAATTTTTTTGATTGGATTAGACAAGTTAGAGACAGAAGAACATCTTGAACTAAAGGCCTTTGCAGCCTGATTACCTGCTATTATCTGTAATGTATTTTATGCTCCAAAATGTTCGTGCTTTTTCCTCCCCTATACTTTCAAACCAATGGTTAAGCCAGATGCTTAAGCCAGAGTATTAATCAACTTGTGCAGAAGCAAACCCATTTACACATAGGCAGTAAGACAGCTTTGCTATAGAAACCTCACAAAATGTATTTCTCAACTAAATAATAAGAAAATGGCATAAAATCTCAATGAGCCACTGCCTTAGAGAAATGGCTTATTCAATGAATTCCCTGTATGCCTCATAAGTAATCTGCCAGGTGAGGAAGCAACTTGCTCGGTACATCACACACTTACGGAGGAAAATAATAATTTCAAGCTAACTGGCATCAATCAGTTAATGTGATTTTATTGCACTGCACTCTCCTGGTCCACAAGGCTCTGTGCACCTCCCAGAAAAACTCTCATGTGCCTCTGGAGGGCCTCAGGGGTTAGACATTCTCATGATTTCATCAAACTCACTCAGAAGGTATTTACTGAGGCCCTGCTGGGCTTTCTCCTCCCTTCCTATCTCAGAGAGGTGAAGGAATACATTACACCATACAGTCATTTATATTGTGGTATATCATTTTATACCAAACAAACGTATTTTTAATTTCTAAAACAAAAGCATTTGTTTCTGTCTTATATTTTCACATTTATATAAAATAAGTCAAGTGATCATGACACCTGAGGACATCTGCATCACATCTGAATGATTCTGATGTGTCACTGACATGTCATCCTACGTGTCATTCTGGGACAAAGCGGCAGCTTCCCCATGATGTTCCTTAGGCTTGGCGTCTCTAATGGCAGATGAGCTCTAGAGTCAACCGATGTGGCAGCCTGTGCAAAACCCCACTCACCTCACATCCACCTCACCTCCGACATGCATGAGAAAGGAGCCGTCAGGTTGCTTCAGGGAGTACAAATACTGAAGAAGCTTCTCTCTGAGAAACAGGGAAAGAGGCAAGAGAGGCAACAGTCAGTGCGTGTCAGCAGGTGGGGAACTCCTCTGTGTTTCTGTCACTGCTGGCTTTCGCTGTACCTGTTAATGACGTCATAGGCCTCCTCGGTGCCAATGATGCACAATGCATTGACTGCTGCATATGTGGGTGCAAGGTGTGGATACTGACCGGGGCCTCCTCCAAAGCCACCTTCTGGGCTCTGACACAGCTCCAGGAACTGACACACACTAGGTACACAGCCAAAGGGCAAAAACAAAGTCAGAGAGCATTCATGTCAAAACACCAAATTCCCACTAGATTCCATGCTTTTCCAATGATTCCCCCCCTCCCTCGAAAGTGGGGGGGAACCTCTCCTCCCACCTGTTGAATATAACCTCTCCCCAAAAGGCTTACTTCTCTCCCTAGCTATCATCATTTCTGTCTGCCCTCCTCTGAGTTTTGTACTTAAGCGCTTGCCTGGTCATGAAGCAGGGAACACAAGGCTGGGAAGAAACTGACTTTCGTGGCTATCGGGTAAAAGTCTCCTGTGCTTCCCACATAAGCCTTTCCCAGACTTTCCACTCAACTCACTGCCCTGGACCTGTGGTACCAGCCTCCTCCTCCTTGCCTTTGGGAGCCTCCCAGCCTTTGAATTTTGCCAAAACATGGTGCTCAACTGCTTCTTTCCACACCAACCATCCTAGCATCACCTCGGCCTATCATGAACACGTAAAGAGAGGTCTTCTCACTCCCACTGCCACCTTAGCCTCTGTGGGCCACTGATTCCTACTCCACCAGTAGGAAGCAAGTTTTTTTTTTTTTTTTCTGCAGTGCAGTGGCGTAATCTCAGCTCATTGCAGCATCCGCCTCCCAGGTTCAAGGGATTCTTTTGCCTCACCCTTCCAAGTAGCTGGGATTACAGGCGTGCACCATCACGCCCAGCCAATTTTTTGTACTTTCAGTAGAGATGAGGTTTCAACATGTTGGCCAGGTTGGTCTTGAACTACCTGGCCTCAAGTGATCTGCCCGCTGCAGCCTCTGAAAGTGCTGGGATTAAAGGCGTGAGCCACTGCATCCGGCCGAAAAACACATTTTTAATGGAGCCTGCCTCCATGGCTGGGAGAATAGAAGAGAGGCAGGCTGCTCTCATGCTCAGCTTAATTGTGGTAAACGTAAGAGGAGCTGCACTGACTCGCCATGAGAATGCCTCCCAGTTTGTGGGTTCTTAGAGAATTCTCCACACTAATTCAAACAGGCTCCCACTCCCTCACTGAGGGGAGCTGTTTTCTGAGGGTTTGCCTCCAAGCCTGGCATCAGGCTGCCCAGAAGTTACAGTCCTGCTTTAGGTGAAATTCAGAGAGCCCAATCATCAGCCCAGGGTCTTCCGAAGTGCACCAGAAAGGGTGCCCCAGGAAAGCCCTGGTTATCAAGCTGTTTCTCCATAGCTCAGCAGGGTCACAGCCTTCCTGCCAGGAGAAACCTCCATTTAGAACAAGCAAACTGTCTTTGCAGTGTTCATGGGGCCTTCTTTCCTGGGCGCTTTCACCTCATTATTTCCTTGCTACTGCTGCCAGAAAGACTACATAGCCTACTCTCCAGGAAGACACAAGTTTATGACTGTTTGCCAACATCACATTTAATTACTTTCGATTTCAGACTTTCCATTATCTGGGCAGGGAAAGCAAAAGCAAATGCTGCTGCCTTGCTCTGTGAGTTCTGAAACGTCACAGGTTAAAATGCACACTTCTTCTTGCACCTAAAATTTTACTGTAGAAAACACAAGGATTGAAACTGAAGTTGAAGACAATTACGTGGCACTATGTTTTTTTTTTTTCTTTTTTTTGAGAGAAGGTCTTACTCTGTCGGCCAGGCTGCAGGACAGCAGCATAATCACGGCTCACTGCAGCCTCGACCTCCCCAGACTCAAGCTATCCTCCCACCTCAGCCTCCCACGTAGCTGAAATTACAGGCATGTGCCACCACGCCTGGCTAATTTTTGTATTTTTTATAAAGATGGGGTTTCACCATGTTGCCCAAGCTAGTCTTGAACTCCTGGGCTCAACCAATCCTCCCACCTCGGACTCCCAAAGTGCTGGGATCACAGGCTTGAGCCAGCGTGCCCAGCATGTGACACATTTTTAATGACAATTAATTTCTGTAGAGAACTTTAATTTGTTCCTACTTTCCAAATTGTCATCAACTCTTATGACATTTCCCAGAAACTAACAGTTAATAAGCTCATGCCCTAACAAAGGCTGGCCACACTAGCATACCAAAAGGTTTCTGTACCACAAAAACAAAAGGTTTTAGCTGATACAAAACTTAACAGCACATTTTTTAAAAGAAAGAAAGTGAGTCACCTGGTTATACACTCCCTTTCCCAGCTCCTAAGATAGAATCATGCTGAACGCAACACTACTGATCCTAAAGCCTCGAATTAGTTAGGATCTGAATGTACTAGACACCTTGATACCATCCCTCCATGCCAACCTCCTTCAGCTGACATGCTGCATCTGACTGTCTGGGGCTGTGCTAGAGAACTGGAAGTTGGGCTTCTCTTGATCTCAGACACTTCCGTATTACAGAACATTCTGATCCCAAGGCTTTCCAACTTGCACCTTAAGGCACTGGCAAGTTGACCATGAACTACCAGCCGTCATTAACAGACTTCTTAGCAATTCTGAAGACCAAAATGTTAATGATACTTCTATCCACTAAAAAAAAAAAAAAAAAAAAAAAAAAAAAAAGGAGCCAGGCATAGTGGCTGGTGCCTGTAATTCCAGCACTTTGGGAGGCCAAGGCGGAGGACTGCTTGAAGCCAGTAGTTCAAGACCAGCTTGGGCAACACAGTGAGACCCCAGCTCTACAAAAAAAATTTTCTTTCCCCACAAATGTAGGGTGAGAAAAACGTATCATAGAGACAAGAAGTTCACCAACAAATAAAAATTACAAGCAAAAAACATTGTACAAACTCCAAGTGGCATGTTTTGTGAAAAACAAGTATTCACAAAATCATTCATTTAGAATATGACTGAAAGCTGTAATACATCAATTTTCTTTAACGTCAGCAAGGCATTTCATTCTAGCTTACATGCCAATTACCAACAAAGTGGGAAACTATATTCTACATCACAGATTTTCAAACCCAAAATGTGTGCATCAGAATCTGTAGAAAGCTAATAAAGAATACAGAGACCCAGTCTTGCTGAGGTGGAAAAGATCTTGGGCCTCTGTATTTTTACCAAATTTCCAGGTGATTCAGATACATGCAAAGCTTGAGCCATCACTAACTAGTCCTTGCTACACAACTAAAATTACTTGGGGGGTGTTTTAAAAATCGCAACACCCAAGCCACACCTAATTCCAATTAAACCAGAATCACCATGGGTGGGACCCAGGTGGCAGTATTTTTTTAAAACTCCCCATGTGATTCCACTGTTCAGCCAGGTATCAGTGCTTCTCAAACTTGAGTTACATAGAAATCACCTGTGGAGCTTGCTAAACTGCAGCTCTAATTCAGTAGAAATAGATGGGTCTGACAGTCCTCTTTTTTTTTTTTTTTTTTTTTTTTTAAGGAGATGGAGTCTCGCTCTGTTGCCCAGGCTGGAGTGCAGTGGGGGGGCGATCTCCGCTCACTGCAAGCTCCGCCTCCTGGGTTCAAGCGATTCTCCTGTCTCAGCCTCCTGAGTAGCTGGGACTACAGGCGCACACCGCCACGCCCGGCTAGTTTTTGTATTTTTTAGTAGTCAGGGTTTCACCATGTTGCCCAGGCTGGTCTCGAACTCCTGAGCTCAATCTGCCCGCCTTGGCCTCCCAAAGTGCTAGGATTACAGGCGTGAGCCACCATGCCCGG
The DNA here is from genome assembly GCF_003255815.1 of Theropithecus gelada. NCBI lineage: Eukaryota > Metazoa > Chordata > Mammalia > Primates > Cercopithecidae > Theropithecus > Theropithecus gelada. The sequence goes on along the minus strand of NC_037675.1, from coordinate 66,318,701 downwards.
CTGAGAGTCCTCATTTCTAATATGTTCCCAGGTGACAGCAATGCTCCTGGTCTGGGGACCCTATTTTAAGTAGCAATGAGATACATCTGTGCTGTCCAATGGGCAGCCGCTAGCCACATGAGGCAATTTAAATTTTCAATTAATTAAAATAGAAAAGTCAGCTCTTCAGTCACATAAGCCACATTTCAAGTACTCAACAGCTACCTGTGGCTAGTGGCCAATATAGAACATGTGTAGACATTTATAGACATCTATAGACATTTACAGAATATAGAACATTTTCATTATCACAATAAGTTCTGTGGGATACACCACTCTATCATTCCATCATTAAAGAGTGTGTAAATCTTGTAAGAGGGTCAAGTTCAAAGCAGGGATATGAGCGATTCCCTCTCAGCCTTATAAGGAGTTTACTGGGACTCTTAGGTGATGGCTGAGGACTGATCTAAAGTGGTTGATTCTGGCCAGGCATGGTGGTTCATGCCTGTAATCCCAGCACTTTGGCTGAGGTGAGGGGATCACTTGAGCTCAGAAGTTCAAGGCCAGCCTGGGCAATATGGCAAAACCCCATCTCTACAAAAAATATAAAAATTAGCCAGGCATGTTGGCACACACCTGTAGTCCCAGCTACTCAGGAGGCTGAGGTGGGAGGATCACTTGAGCTTGCGGAGGTCCAGGTTGCAGTGAGCTATGATTATGCCACAGAACTCCAGCCCAGACAACAGAGTGAGACCCTGTCTCAATCAATCATTCAATCACAATCAATGTTGATTCTAAACATTGTCATCAGTTTGGATGAAGGATTCAAAGGCATGTACAGAAACCAGTAAGAATAAAACAAATGAAATAGGTATAAATAGCAAAAATTATGCTTAGAGATGGCAGGGGTGGGGGATGGGTAAGGCACCTGAATACAAGATGGGAAATGACTAGGAACATAGCAGGAAAAGACCAGTGATAAGGGTCCACGAGTTGTGAAGAACAATAAAAATGCTTGTTAAAAGCATCATAGGCCAGGCGCGGTGGCTCACGCCTGTAACCCCAGCACTTTGGGAGGCCGAGGCAGGCGGATCATGAGGTCAGGAGATCCAGACTATCCTAGCTAACACAGTGAAACCCCTTCTCTACTAAAAATACAAAAAATTAGCTGGGTGTGGTGGTGGGCGCCTGTAGTCCCAGCTACTCAGGAGGCTGAGGCAGAAGAATGGCGTGAACCTTGGAGGTGGAGCTTGCAGTGAGCCAAGATCGCACCACTGCACTCCAGCCTGGGGGACACAGTGAGACTCCATCTCAAAAAAAATTAAAATTAAAATTAAAAATAAAAATAAAATAAAATTTTAAAAAAGCACCATAAACACAGTATTAGTCAGAACTGTATCTGGCTCTAGCCTCCATTTTCCACCTCATAGGGAATTCACATTAGAGTTGTAAAAATGACTAAATTTTTTTTTCAAGTATTTGGCTGGGTGTGGTGGCTCGTGCCTGTAATCCCGTGACTTTGGGAGGCCAAGGCAGGAGGATTACTTAAGGCCAAGAGTTTAAGACCAGCTTAGGCAATACAGCAAGACCTTACCTCTATTTTTAAAATAAAATAAAAAGCTTAATATTACAGACAATCACAATGAGAAAGCTACCCAGCAAAATACCTCAAATATACAAAGGATAATTACATAAACATTCTAGTAGGCAAAAACTGAGACTAATCTGTAGCAAGAAGTATTTAGGTTACATAAAAAACTTCAGCACTAGAATAGGCTATCATGGACAGACTGAAGGCCTAGGATAAGTTATGAAGATTATAGCTATGTTCTGCACAATTGGCAAGGTTTAAAGAAAAAAAAACAAAAAACAGAAAAAAAGATTACAGCTTTGGAAATAGGAACAGTCATCCATGGGCAGAACAGCTTAGGAGGAGATGTAAATGCAAGATGCATGAGCTGGCATCACATCAAGCTTGTTCTCGTACTAACTGTAAAACAGCGTCAGCTTGATACAGTGAAGAGGAAATCTCCTTCCCTAGGTAGAGTATGACAACGGACAGGTGAAGACGGGCAGCATCTCTTGTTGATTCCGGGTGGCCTGTGCTGCCCACAGAGTCAGACATGTTATTTGACTCTTCGTCAAGCACTAGCAAGTCTCTGGATGGCTGCTGTTCTGGAAGAACGGTCAGGTCGAAAGTTGGCTACTGTAGGCCAGGCGCAATGGCTCACGCCTATGATCCTAGCACTTTGGGAGGCTGACGTGGGCAGATCGCTTAAGGCCAGGAGTTTGAGACCAGCCTGGCCAACATGGTGAAACTCCATCTCTACTAAAAATACAAAAATTAGCCAGGCATGGTGGCACGCGCCTGTAGTCCCAGCTGCTTGGGAGGCTGAAGCACGAGAATCACTTGAACCTGGAAGGCGGACGTTGCAGTGAGCTGAGATTGCACCAGTGCACTCCAGCCTGGGGGACACAGCAAGACTCTGACTCAAAGAAAAAGAAAGTTGGCTATTTTAGAGTAGAGTTTCTCAACTGTTGACATTTGGGGCTCAGTAATTCTTTGGTGCAGGGACTGTCCTGTAGAGGATATTTAGCAGCACCCCTGACCTGCACTCACCAGGTGCCAACAGCACCTGGTCAGGAAAAATGCCCAGGAGACAAAGGCCTAGATATGGTGTCCTCACTGAAAGGTACAGAAACATACAAACTACACTTAAAAATTAAAAGGAAAAATATTTAAGAGGCTACTCCAGGGACAAGGTACTAATAACCTTTGAAACGGAAAGGATAAAACACTGAAATCGCAAAATTTGAATTTATCTTTGGAAAAATCTTACGAGCTGAAATATCCTAAAATGGTTTTTAAGTTAAAGGCAATTTTTAAATCTTACAGAAGCTAAAAACATTAACAGTGCGATGGTCTCCCTGTGATTTTTATTTTGCTCTGTTTCACTGAAGCTGCTTTCAGTAACAAAGAATGGGATTCTCATTAGAAGATGCTTCCTTCAGTGCCAAAACTATTAAGCAAAGCAAATGTACTTAGTCTAGTTTCAAAATATTAATTCATTTTAGGTAAACACATATAAATGTGTGCACATAACCTCTTAAAATAGGCAAGCTAGGCCGCGTGCAGTGGCTCACATCTGTAATCCCAACATTTTGGGAAGCTGAAGCGGGTGGATCACCTGAGGTCAGGAGTTCAAGACCAGCCTGGCCAACATGTTGAAACTCTGCTTTACCAAATACAAAAATTAGCTGGGCGTGGTGGCGCACCCCTGTAATCCTAGCTACTCGGGAAGCTGAGGCAGGAGAATCACTTGAACCCGGGAGGTGGAGGTTGCAGTGAGCTGAGATCATGCCACTGCACTCCAGCCTGGGAACAAGAGCAAAACACCGTCTCAAAAAAAAAAAAAAAAATGGCCGGGCGGGGTCGCTCACACCTATAATCCCAGCACTTTGGGAGGGTGAGGCAGGTGGATCACCTGAGGTCAGGAGTTTGAGACCAACTTGGCCAACATGGTAAAACCTCGTCTCTACGAAAAATGTGTGGTGGCTCCCGCCTGTATGCCTGTAGTCCCAGCTACTCGGGAGGCTGAGGCAGAAGAATTGCTTGAATGCAGGAGACGGAGGTTGCAGTGAGCCAAGATCGTGATACTGCACTCCAGTCTGGGCAAGAAAGCAAGACTCTTTCTCAAAAAAAAAAAAAGAAAAAAAAGAGGCAAGCTAAAGTCCTACCTGTGGACTGGACATGGTGGCCTCACGCCTGTAATCCCAGTGTTTTGGGAGGCTAAGGTAGGAGGATCAATTGAGCCCAGGAGGTCATGACCAGCCCAGGCAACACAGCAAGGCACACTCTCTACCAAAAATAAAGAAAACATTCCAGGCTATGAATACATTATTCTTGAAACCTCTGATACCAGCCGTAACAACCTGGCCTTGATGGCTTTGGTCAGCGGTCATAGCAGCTGACAAAAGTATTTTGTCCACTAGAGGGAACCCAGCTTACCATATTGTTCCCTAAACAAACAGAAGCACAGCAGTGAACAAAACAGGAAAGAGAAACCTTTGTGTAAGTGTAGGGGGTGTGTGTGTTGCATGCAGGGGAAAAGAAGGCAGGAAAATTTAATAAAACTGCAGAGCTAGACTTTCTGCCTCTAGGTCACCTTAATATATTTGTATGAAGAAAGAAAACTGAACGCATTTCAAAGCATTTCATTTCCCTGTGCAAGATAAATAAAAAGGCAATATTCTATTTCAGCTAGTCTTAAAAAAAATCTTCTATTTATATAGAAGTCTTTAAGATTTCTCTGTATCTTACTAAAAATAGTCTATTTCCTTATGGGTCAGAGCCAGTAGGCTTTGTTCATAACAAATGTTATCTGTACCTAGAAGTAACTACCTCCTAGGCACAAAGCAAAATTCATTATTGGAAAGTCTAAGAAATGTTTAAAAGTTCATTAACTCAATGCTCAGAAGAAACACAGGTAAAGCTTTTAAGGCACCTGTGAAGCAGAAACTCTCATTAACTGTCAAGTGGTTTTTGAAATAAGGACAAATCAAGCTTATTTTTAAACCATTCCTTTAATTACAAAATAATAAAAGATCATTGTGAAATTTCAGAAAATGCAAATAAGCTTAGAAAAAAGTGTTTTGTTTGTTTGTCTTTTGAGACAAGAGTCTCCTTCTGTTACCCAGAATGGAGTGCAGTGGTATGATTTCGGCTCACTGCAACCTCTGCCTCCCAGATTCAAGCGATTCTCCTGCTTCAGTCTCCCAAGTAGCTGGGATTACAGGTGCCAGCCAACACACCCAGCTATTTTTTGTATTTTTAGTAGAGACAGGGTTTCACCATGTTGGTCAGACTGGTCTTGAACTCCTGACCTCAAGTGATCCACCTGTCTCAGCCTCTCAAAGTCCTGGGATTACAGCCGTGAGCCATTACATCCAGCCAGAAAGTTTTTCTTTTTTTTTTTTGAGACAGAGTTTCCCTCTTGTTGCCCAGGCTGGAGTGCAGTGGTGTGATCTCGGCTCACTGCAACCTCCACCTCCCGGGTTCAAATGAGTCTCCTGCCTCAGCCTCCTGAGTAGCTGGGATTACAGGCATGTGCCACCACGACCAGCTAATTTTGTATTTTTAGTAGAGACGGGGTTTCTCCATGTTGGCCAGGCTGGTCTAAAACTCCCGACCTCAGGTGATCCACCTGCCTCAGCCTCCCAAAGTGCTGGGATTACAGGCGTGAGCCAATGCGCGTGGCCTTTTTTTTTTTTTTTTTTTTTTTTTAAGACAGAGTCTCTCTCTGTCCTCCAGGCTGGAGTAGCGTGGCATGATCTTGGCTCGTCGCAACCTCCACCTCCCTGATTCAAGCAGTTCTCCTGCCTTAGACTCCCGAGTAGCTGGGATTACAGGCATACACCACCAAGCCAGGCTAATTTTTGTATTTTTAGTAGAGACAGGATTTCCCCATGTTGGCCAGGCTGGTCTCAAACTCGACTTCAGGTGATCCACTGGCCTTGGCCTCCCAAAGCCCTGGGATTACAGGTGTGAGACACCGCGCCCAGCCCAGAAAGTTTATAAAATCACTTTTAACCCTATCGTCCAGAAGTAACTACTACATGTATCTTTCTGGTTTTATCTATGCATATAATCATCTATATTTTAATATATATAAATTAAATCTTTTAAACTATTTTCATTTCACATCTCTCTATATAAATACATACATTTTAACATACAAATATACACATTCATATATTTATTGAGACAGGGTCTTGCTCTGTTGCCCAGGCTGGAATGCAGTGGTGCTATCATGGCTCACTGCAGCCTCAAACTCCTGAACTCAAGTGACCCTCTTGCCTCGGCCTCCTGAGCAGCTAGAAGTGTGCACCACCACACCCAGCTATTTTTATTTTTATTTTTGAGATGGAGTCTCACTATATCGCCCAGACTGGTCTTGAATTCCTGAGCTCCAGTGGTCCTCTGACCTTGGCCTCCCAAAGTGCTGGGATTACAGATGTGATCATGCCTGGCCACATTTATAAATTTTTTAATGGTTATATTTCATTGAATGTACTGCACCATAAATGACTTATGTTTTATTTTTTAAATTTATGTATTTCATTTATTTATTTTTTTGAGATGGAGTGTCACTCTGTCACCCAGACTGGAGTACAGTGACACAATCTCGGCTCACTGCAACTTCCACCTCCTGGGTCCAAGCGATTCTCCTGCCTCAGCCTCCCAAGTAGCTGGGATTACAGGTGTGTACCACCATGCCCGGTTAACTTTTGTATTTTAGTAGAGATGGAGTTTCACCATGTTGGCCAGGCGGGTCTCAAACTCCTGGCCTCAAGTGAGCCACCCACCTCAACCTCCCAAAGTGCTTGGGATTATAGGCCTGAGCCACCACGTCCAGCTTTACATTTAAAAAAATTTTTTTAAACATTCTCTACTGTTGATTTTTTAATTTAGATTGCTTCCAATGAAAGGCCCTTTAAGGGCTCCTCTCATCCTATGTGACACTGCCCCAAAAGCGGTGCTGACACTTCCTCAGAAAAGCCTTCCCTACAAAACACCAAGTACACAGCCTAGAAAAAAACTCAGTCAATTCTGGCTCAAGTGCTTCCACCTCAGGCACCCCGTGACTCTCTCTTCCAGTTTCTCATGGGTCTGCGGCCTCCTCCATCTAGTGTTCGGACCGAGGCTCACAGAAATCCCCCATTTTTTCTTTCTTCTCTCACACCCGACTTTCCCATTGTGTAGGAGTGAAGGGAAAACTTTCCAAATATCCTGATTATGTAGGAGTGAAGGGAAAACGTCCCAAACTATCCCCAGGCCCCCGAGCTGGTATTTCTAAAACACACAGGGCTGGATGTTGTGGCTCACGCCTGTTATCCCAGCACTTTGGGAGGCCGAGGCGGGTGGATCACCTGAAGTCAGTAGTTCAAGACCAGCCTGGTCAATATGGTGAAAGCCTGCTTCTACTAAAAATACAAAAATTAGCCGGGCATGGTGGTGGGTGCCTGTAATCCCAGCTACTCAGGAGGCTGAGGCAGGAGAATTACTTGAACCCGGGAAGTGGAGGCTGCAGTGAGCTGAGATTGTGCCACTGCACCCCAGCCTGGGTGACAGAGTGAAACTCTGTCTCAAAAAAAAAAAAAAAAAAAAAAAAAAAACACCACATGAGCCTTTCTTTGACAATTAAATTCCTGTTACTGCAGAAACTGTGTCCAACTCTCCTTCCAGTGCTGGAAGCAGCCAGGCTTGCAGTGGCATCCCGATGATCAAAACAATGCACTTGCCTCTCCCTCAGAAAGCATCCTACGTACCACAAGGGTTAATGGCCTAATTCTTTATTATCTTCCCCATCCACATTCATCACAAGACACCCTGCCCAGGAAGTCAAGAATGAGAGGTTATTGTTAAGACAGAATGAATGAGACAATGTCCAGTTCTGTTCTTCTGACCTGACAATGTGACCAAGGCAGGGGCTCTGTGACCAGAGAGGGGCCCCGGCTAGCCTCTGTGTGTCCCAGCACAGCTGCCTCCTTGTGCTGTGGAGAAACGAACCTGGCTCAGAAGTCTCTCATCCCAGATGCCTCGCCCTCAGGAGCACCAGAGGAGGCTGAGAAATTCGAGATGCTGCCTAGAGCCCATTCTGCCTCTCAGCGGATCTCTTAGATCCAATTCCTGGCTGCCCTTTCTTCTTCCAGGTATCCCTAGGACTGGAGTCATGATCAGTCTTTTCTTCTTTAATATATAAATAGTGATGAGTATCTGGGAATGAGGTGCCAGATCAAGAATGCCATCGGTACAAGGATCTTGGGAAGAAGCTCAGTTGCTTGGATCTCTAATCATCAAACAGGTGTAGGAAAACTGAGAGTCACGGCATTTGTATGCCACGCCAGTAACACGTCCAGTCCCATCAAGAGCTGCACGGTCCCTCCAAGTACTGGGAGCAGGGAGGTACTTCTACAGAGGTGCGTAGGAAAGGCAAAGGCATTTTTGTTCACTAGACGGGCACATGCTTCCCCACAGAAGCTGTTCAAATGCATACTGTACTTTCTGGCAAAATCATGTCTCTCAGAGTTGATGATTAAGACTTTTCTCAAAGACCAGAGTCAAGAGCCAAAAGAAAAGACCACAGAAGAAACCAGAATCCTTCTCTTGGAAGTTCAAAGTCTTGTTCTACCCACCAGCTTACATTAGGTTTCTAAAGTGGAGGAGTTTCAGGAAGTTGCCGGAGGTCATGAGAAGGGCAAGGATTTCTTTGTGGCACTGTTTTTTTCCATTCCAAACAAATAAAACAGAAACAAAACAAAACCCCAAACTCAAAATATTTCAGAGAACACCCCAGATTTCCCAAAGTCAGACTCACTCTGTAGCCACTATCTGGGGGATGGGTTCATCTAGCAGTTCCAAGCTGTGCAGGATCCAATAGCAGAGCCATGGGCGGCTGGCATCCAGACACTGGGAGAGAGACAGGAGAGAAAACATCCCTTATTCACAATCACTCCAAGACACTGCTGCCAAGGCCGTATCTGTCTCACTCCCAGCAGCCTGGCAAGGGGGAGGAGGGCACCCTTGCTCAAACAACAATCAGTGAATAAAGGACACTTTGCTTTGTGGCCTTAGCCAGGAGCTGAAATGACCATCTGTTAAAAAAAAAAAAAAAAAAGATAACAGGGCCAGGCGCGGTGGTTCATGCCTGCAATTCCAGCACTTTGGGAGGCCAAGGTGGGGGGATCATTTAAGGTCAGGAGTTCAAGACCAGCCTGGCCAACATAGAGACAAAACCCTGTCTCTATTAAAAATACAAAAATTAGCTGGGCATGGTGATGTGCGCCTGTAATTCCAGCTACTTGGGAGGCTGAGGCAGGAGAATCACTTGAACCCAGGAGGCAGAGGTTGCAATGAGCCAAGATTGCACTACTGCACTCCAGCCTGGGCGACAGAGCGAGACTCCGTCTCAAAAAAAAAAAAAGAAAAAAAAAAAAGAAGAAAAGAAAAGAAAAAAAAGACAACAGGATTAAAAAGAAAAGGTGACCCTGAACCCAGTGGATCCCTCCCTGGCAAGCATCTAAGGAAGGCTGAGCAGAGGACTTCCTACAGGCCAGGAGGTTAGGGGCTGCTATTTTCTCAGTGTAGAACCAAGGAGATATATACTCTCTGAAGAGATTTTCTGGCTTAATTCAACCACTGATTCAACAAATATTTGATAGTATCTACTTATGCCAAGCACTGTATTAGACACTGGGGGCATGATAATAAAATTTGGTTTCTACTCTTTATTTTTTTGAGACAGGGTCTTGCTCTGTCACCCAGGCTAGAGTGCAATGGTATGATCTCAGCTCACTGCAGCCTCAACCTCCCGGGCTCAAGCAATCCTCCTGCCTCAGCCTCCTAAGTAGCTGGGACTAGGGGCGCACACCACCATGCCTGGCTGATTTTTTAAGTTTTTATAGAGACAGGGTCCCACTATGTTGCCCAGGCTGGTCTTGAACTCCTGGGCTGAAGCAATTCACCTGCCTTAGCCTCCCAAAGTGCTGAGATTACAGGCATGAGCCACCATGCCCGACCTGGTTTCTGTTCTTGAGATGCTTGGGATATAGAATGCCTGTGGTTACCTGTAGGGGAAGAGAGCACCGGACAGACATATAAGTTACCTCATGTCTTTCTGGAACCAACACGTGTACATATACCTGGAGAAATGCTGTAATGGGCAGAAACAGAGTTTTGAGGGAGCGCATGGAAGAGACTAATTCTGCCTGGGGAGCTAGGAAAGGCTTCCAAAGGTGACATGCAGACAGCTCTTGATCATAATCAAACCACAAATGATTATTGAGCATTCAAGGCTAGGCAGGGTGGGTAGGAGTACTGCCCCAGTTTTATAAATTAAAATATATAAATGAGGTCCAGAGATTAACCTTTTTCAGATTATAAAAATAGTAAATGTCAGAGCTGAGACAAGAACCTAGGTTTTTAGACTTAATCTAGTGTTCTTTCCATTGGCCCAAGCTGCCCTCTTCAAAACTGTGCTGATATCCCAAGCTGTGGCTAACCCGCCACCTAGAAGGCAGGTTGCTGGGCTACTGAAGACACTGCCAGGGATGCAGCCTAAGTTTGAATCCCAGCTCTTCACCTTACTAGCTATGTGCCATTGAGCAAATGACTTAATTTTGCTATGCCCATTTCATTATCTGCAAAAAACAAAAGAATGATCTACCTCACATAGTTATATGATTTAAATAAGAGAATGCAGCTGGGTGCAGTAGCTCATGCGTGTAACCTCAGAGCCTTGGGAGGCTGAGGCAGGTGGATCACTTGAAGTCAGGAGTTCAAGACCAGCCTGGCCAACATGGTGAAACCCCATCTCTACTAAAAATACAAAAATTAGCCAGGTGTGATGGTGTACACCTGTAATCCTGGTCACTCAGGAGGCTGAGGCAGGAGAATTGTTTGAACCTGAGGCGGAGGTTGCAGTGAGCCAAGATCATGCCACTGCACTCCAGCCTGGGAAACAGAACAAGACTCCATCTCATAAATAAATAATGAGAGAATGCATGGTAAGCTTTCAGCAGCACACTGTTCAATAAATTGTTAGCTGACATTGGTACCAACTGTATCATAACTATTGAGGACTTGAGTTAAGGATTGAAAACTGATAGCCCACAGGCCAAATCTAGCCCATGGATGCGTATTGTTTAATTGGAAGTAGCTGCAACATTTGTCAGGAGAGTCACGTGAAAACGTGGATTTCCAGCTTCATTTGGGGGGGGGTGGGGGGAAAAGATGATCAGGCAACCCTGGGTCTGCATTCCTGGATGGCAGCAATGGGCAGGAACGGAGTAAAGGCACAGGGCCTCCAGTTAGCCTCAGTCTCCATGCAGCCCACTTCACTGATTTATGCTGCCTGCCTGGGCCCCACAGGCATTTGAGTTGGCAAATCATTGCCACAAATAATCAAATGTGGAACCCAAATAAAAAGCAGATTAAAAACAGAGACACTGCTCTATGTTAAGCAGGGCAGAAAGACTGGAGCCTTCCTGTTCACATTCACCCTTTGCCTGCCCTCAATCCATCCAACATCCGTCCCTCTCCACCGCCACCCAGCCCTGAGGTTGCTCTGGGAAATATTTAAGATCTACTCTTAAATAGTAAGTGTTAAATTGCAAGGGCCACTCTCTATACTGGTTCTCTAGTCAGTATAGAAATTAGATCTTATTATAAGAAAGGGTTTTTGTCTCTTTAATGAAGATATGAAAAGTAATGTACTAGAAGAAGTGGTGAAGTTGGAAAATTTGTAACCACCATGATACAGACTTAACAGGTTTGGACAATACTCCTCAACAAATGAGCAAGAAATTAGATCAGCTTATAGGGCAAAGGGTTAAGGGTGAACAGGTAACTGGCTTTTAGCCAGCTGTCAAGGGGATCTAGATAAAGCACGCAAACCCCTCACTCATCATCTAGTAACAGAAGAAAGCCCCACCCTATCTAGGGTGCTCCCCTCACTCCAGAAGAAACTGGGTTCTGCCCTTTCAGGGCTGGAGTCCCAGCTCTGTGACAGTACTCTACCTCCTGCCAGAGCCACAGAGAACAAAGCGTGACTCTGCAACAAGTCAGCCCCAACAGTCTTTTATGTTTAAATAGAAAAAGGAGGAAGACTTGGACAATTTGACAGCAAGAGTTCCTGGGTAATGTGTTTACCTCATAGGCGTCTGTGAGTTGTCGAAGGCCTCTTTTCAGATAATGGAAGTGCTTCTCCCTCTGCAAAATAAGCCTGGAAAGACAAACAGCTTGTAAGCCCATTCTAATAGCTTATGCTTCCACCACACGCACATATACGCACATACACACACACAGGTACACATTCAGCTTCAGGACGTCCCTCTGCAGTCACTGATTGGATAACCAGCAAGTTCTCTGGTTCCAAAGAGCAACTAAACCCGAGAAAAGAAGCTCTTGTCTGAATGTCTCTAAAGCATCTGAAAACCACGCCAGCTGCCATTTTGAGTGAGATTTTGGTCTCCTAAAGGCAGTGACTTTGGGCTAACGGAAAAGCCACAATGCGCACACACAGCCAGGCATGGCTGACAGTCCACCCAGAAACTTCCTCCAGCATCTAAGAACAGATATCTTTGTAGCTCCCCATCCTGTAAGCAATTTAAATCTGAGTCTCGCCACGTCCCTGCCTCAGCCGCTGTCATTTCAGTTACCCCTTCTGGGATGACTTCTTCAAGGTCTATAGTGTGTACCCTGCCTGCCTCTCAGTTATCCATCTATTATTCCCTCCCTGAAATTCCACCTCCCACGTGTGACCCACAGCCCTGGCCAGAGGACCGTGTTCTGCAGCCAGTCGCTGTCCTTGGCTCTGAAGTCAACAATACTGGCTTTAAGATGGAATGTGCCGCCCATGGCCACCTGCACAGGCCGGGCAAAGCATGGAGGCTGCACTTCTTTCTTGGTCTGGCAGAAGGAGCCTGTGTGACTAGAGAAGGAAGGAAAAAGCACAGATTGTCAAGATGTTCCCTGCGCTTGCGGATTACAGAAACAAAGGAAACAGAACCATTCCCTTTGCTAGGTGTCAATTCCACAATTGTTTATCAAACTCCCACTGTACTCGGCTCAGAATAAGAGCCTTCATGTAGTCTTTTTTTTTTTTTCCTGAGACGGAGTCTTGCTCTGTCACTCAGGCTGGAGTGCAGTGGTGTGATTTCAGCTCACTGCACCCTCCACCTCCCAGGTTCAAGCGATTCTCCTGCCCCAGCCTCCTGAGTAGCTGGGACTATAGGCATATGCCACCACGTCCAGCTAATTTTTGTATTTTTAGTAGAGACAGGGTTTTGCCATGTTGGCCAGGCTGGTGTCGAATTCCTGACCTCAGGTGATCCACCCGCCTCGGTCTCCCAAAGTGCTGGGATTACAGGCATGAGCCACCGCACCCGACCCTTCATGTAGTCTTTACTTCAAAAACTTTCAATTTAGAAACGAGGTAAGTGTATCAATGGCTACAAGGAAAGAATGGGTAGGTTTTGTAAGGGAAAAACATAAAATACTACTGAGGTTCAAAAGAGAGGGGATATCTCATGAAGAAAGGAATGATCAGGAAAGTTTGTGTGAAAAAGGAGGAATGTGCGATGAGCGGCCCTGGCAGAAGGAGAACATTTTAATTCAACTTTAAATAGCTGCAGGTAGCTAATGACTGTTACGCAGCACAGGTATAAAGCGCGCAAGAGGAGTGACAGGTGGGAGAATCTGGCCTCAATACAGGGATGAAAGAGGAATGGGAGAAAAGCAGCTGGGACCCTTTTTCTTTTTTTTAAACAAGAATCTGGGATGCTGACTGAGGTATTTCTACTCAATTTACTAGGCAAAGGGAAGTCCTGAAGGTATTTGAGATGAGAAAAGAAATGATCAGAACTGCACTTTAGAAAAACAGTAGGTACTGAGTATGTGTCTACAAACTGAAGTAACTGAAAACACTGCAGTGGGCAGAGAGATGGGGTGGGGAGGCAGGGTTAGAAGCGCTAAGGAGCTGACACAATTGGGGCTACTTAGGGCCCAAACTAGCGTGTGACCCATGGTCAGTTGACTTTCAGATGTGTGGGTTTTAGGATGCTGGAAGTGCATTCAGGTGGGGATGTCAATCAGGCTGCTGGACACACACATGGGGTTCAGGAGAGGGATCCAGGTTACACACACAGACTGGGAAGCATTTATCTGCATGGAAGTGACAGGTGAAGCCACAGAAGATGAGAGGGCAGAGATAAAAGTTTGAAAACAAAACTGTGGGAAGACCCATCTCTAAGGGTTTAGAGGAGAACGAAGAGCCAGCGAAGGAGAGAAACAGCAGAGTTTACATATGCTGGGGAAGAGCAAAGGAAGTGTCATGTCACAGGCCATCAGGGAGGACAGAATTTCAGGAAGGTGTTTAACAGTGGCAGACGCTGCAGCAAGACTGAGGGAAAAGACAGCAAACCATAGAAGGGCCGGAGACCTCCAAGAACATTCAGAGCAGAGGTGAAGGCAAATTGTAAACAAGAGAAGGCTAGACTCAGTTTCTCTTTCAGGAAAGTCCACTCAGGATGCAGGGAGCACTCATCTGTGTGGGCAGGGTATCCAGCACTGGGGTAGAGGCTGCTCTGTCCCCTAGAGCGACAGTCCAGAGGTGGACACAGATGTGAAAATGACAAGCAGAGCCCTGTCCAATAAACACTGTGATCAGCTATGAGAAGAGATGGAGAGTCAGAAAACTCTTTCCAAAGGGAACAGCATTGAGGCTAAGGCTGGAAGGACATGAGTTAAACAGGCAAAATGAAGAAAACATCATGACACATTTAAGTTAGTTTAGTTCCGCTGGATCAAAAGTACAAGGCAGTAAGCAGAGAAATTCCACACTAAAAATGCAAAAGCCCAGAGGAAATCCATCAGGGAAGGTCCGTAAAGAGGACGGAGGAGGGCTGGAATGAGAGTATAGTAGGAGAGGTGAGCCTGGAAGAAGGAAGGATTCTACATTCTTGGAGCAAGAAATGATGGGTTCGAAGCTAGCGAAATACAGGACTCTGATGTGGGAAGGAGGAAACAGGAAATTCAGATGGGTCAACCTCGATTTTCTCAGGAACTAGGAGTCAAGATGGTGGGAGAGCTGTGGAATGGCCACAGTGGTGGGTATGTTAGGGAATCTACATGAGACGAATAAAAGGATTATAAGGCAGTTAGCGAAGGGCCAGTGAAATTAAGAAGTGTAACATGTTGGTGAAGCCAGTCAGCAGCCTCAGGAGAAACCAAGCCTGCTGACACCTTGGTCTTAGACTTCTGGCCTCCAGAACTGTGAGAAAATAAATCTCTGTGGTTTACTGTGCCCCATCTGTGATACTGTGTTATGGCAGCTCAAGCTAATACCCTCTCCCGTCCTTCATTCTCAACTCACCTCTATCCAAAAATCTTTTCTGTGTAGGAAGTTAAGAAAAGATAGAGCTCTTCCTATTTTTACCTGAACAATTCAGCCCCAAAACCATTCAATTACATGGAGAATAAGAGAGGCTTCATGCAGGACTTGAGGGGGTGCAGGGTTGGACGCAGGGTGTCAGCTCAAGTAGATGAGGAGGGCCCCCGTGTCACTGTGCAGAGGGTGACAGGAGAGCAAGTGGGTAAATCTATTAAGGCTACAGGAAGTCAGGTTTCCACTGTCTGAGAAGGAACTTGCACATCTGTGTGTATTGGGTAATGATTTAAATAGTATTTCTAATGAGGGGTGAGCCCACCGGGCTTCCAGACTCTTCGCAATGTGCCTCCACCCACATTACTCTCCAACCTCATCTCCACCCCTGAGCTCTGGTCATGCTGCCTTCTTTGAGCTCCGTTCCTGGCTTTACCACATGCTGTTCCCTCTGCCTGGAACACTCTCCCCATCCTTTAAGTTAGCCACCCCTATTCCACCTACAGATTCAGCTTAAATGTCACTTTCTCTAAGAAGCCTTCCCCAACTTCCCAATCCAAATTAGATTCTCCCAGCGATTCTCTCTCTTGGCCGGGCGCGGTGGCTCACGCCTGTAATCCCAGCACTTCGGGAGGCCGAGGCGGGCGGATCACAAGGTCAGGAGATTGAGACCACAGTGAAACCCCGTCTCTACTAAAAAAAAATACAAAAAAAATTAGCCGGGCGCGGTGGCGGGCGCCTGTAGTCCCAGCTACTCAGGAGGGTGAGGCAGGAGAATGGCGTGAACCCGGGAGGCGGAGCTTGCAGTGAGCCGAGATTGCGCCACTGCACTCCAGCCTGGGCGACAACCTGAGACTCCGTTTCAAAAAAAAAAAAAAGATTCTCCCAGCGATTCTCTCTCTCAAACTATCCCATTGGTAACTGTGTATTTGTGTTCATTTGTTTAATATCCACCTCCCCCACTAGACTAAGAGCCCAGCAGGGGCAGGCCCAGGGCTAGCCTTGCTCATGCTGGCTTCCCTCAGCCCAGCAGAGTGTCCTGTCCTTTGGAGACTCTCTAGATACTGATGCTGAAAGGATCACAAAGGCAGCAGAATGGAATGACAGCAAAGCCACTTCCTCCCTGCAAACCTGGGCCATCCTGGGAAACATGCATTTGATTGTGACAGATGAGAGGACAGGAGATTCAGTCCATTGCTGGTTCCTGGGGACTTTCTAAACTCACTAAAGCCAGGGGCCTCTCTAGTCAAAAAATAAGCACCTGGCATGTAAGTAATAAAGCAATTGAGGAAAGGTGAATTTATTTGTAAGACCTTGGAAAGAACAATAAGAAGAAGAGAATACATCCTCTACCTGCTCAGGATCTGGGAAATTCTAAAATTGTATCACATACAGGAATGGCAGAAAACCCGGGAGCTAAGCAGGTGCCTGTGAGAGACCTGCCTTGAGAACTTTAACTCAGAGTATTCCGGCTTCAGAGCCATTGCCAGCACTTAACCTCCAGGGCTCTATTAGCACAGGGACATTATCAATATTTCTCACTTCTGAGGAGCACCAGGCTCCTGTGCCCAGGAGAAAACAAATTTAAAATTACATGTGAGATAGGCATCTGTGTAGTTTATGCATTTCAGGTTTCTTATTAAAGCCAAGGTGATACATGCAAAAGGGTACATTCAAAAGGGTGTGAAACCGTGACAATACCCACAGGGAAGAAAAAATGAATTTTCATGGGAAAGCAGGACATGAATAAACAAAACCATGAAAAGCAGCATGGTCAAAAAGTTCCTTGGGACTGACTACCTCACTCCAGGTAGACAGTCTCAACTTTAGAGAAGAAAATAATTTCTGGGAAGGGGATTAATTGTAGAATGTACTGACATTCAGCTACAGCCTTGACTTTGAGCCCAGTCTGCTATTCAACTTTGGCCCTGGAATGCTGAAAAGGCAAATGCCGACTTCAGCATCATCACAGGCATCCCTGGACCTGTGCGTGGTCTGTGGTCCTGGGCGTGTGTGTGAGTCTGTCCCACTTGATCAGCATCATGACCTCAGACACACAAACAAGCCCTGCCGTCTAGATTTACTGCTAACAGCTGACCATGCACTTTAGCTAACAGTGAAGGTTACTTCCTGCATTAAAGTGTCAGACTTTAAAATTTTGGCTATTAAGATGTTAAATATTGAGACTGTGATAATAATTTAAAGTTCCCATAAATTTTCTAATTTATTCTTATATCCTCACTCATTCTATGATGGTGATGTTTGGCTTCAGCTTTATATTGATATGTTGATTTATATACTCAGCCATTCAGTCAAAATGTATAGTATCTCCAATATGAATTAGCATCCTTTAAAACACTCAATTTCATAGGCAACAATGATAAAATGGGTAATTGTGAAATTCCTGAAACTAACCCAGAGCCCTGATATATTCTATTTCCACAAGGATCCAAGCCCAGGAGGAACACATTTTTTTCCCCACCCATACCTGACCTACTATCTATGAATCAGGGGATTTCACTCCTTTAATATCATCTACCATCGCTCCCAAAAAACAACTGCTTCCTCCCAGACTATAACCTCCCATTTCCCCTCATATCTCAGTGTGAATAAAAGTCTTTCTTCAGCTCATGAGCTAAGGAAAAACAAATTTTCAAAAATGAATGAAAGAGACCAAGGGCTCTATCCTGATGGTAAATGAAAAGGGAATGTCAAATCATCAAAGGTTCGTGTAGGAAACAGAGGTTGTGTGTCCCCAGAGCCCAGGCAGTAGACAGTAACTCAGTCCAATCGGGTGAGTCATCGGCTTCAACTACAACAACAAAGCCCCTCTGAAAGCAATCACCCACACCCTCACCATGATGAAGTCTTGTCCCCTCTGGGGAAGCTAAGCTTGAACCAGCTTGTGCCTAGGGGCAGCGAACTGCCAAGGATACCGTTATATTTAAGAGTGCTGTTCTCCCAAGCTGTTTAAATAAATGGCGTCATTTGCTAATCTCTAGCTGTGTCTCATGACAAGAGGAATAATTCATTTTATTGAGGTCAGAGCATTGGGTTAATGCAGAGATTTGGTTTAGCAGTTAAGGGAAAGACTATACTACTAAGCTGATACTTTTCCTCCTTTCCTTCCCCAGGGAAGGAAGATGAAGTTAACCCTCCCACCTGTCTTTCCCTATGAACACTTGCCTCTTCCAACTGTTTTCTGCCATGGCTAATCAGAAAAAGTTTCTTAAGGAAAAAGTGGCAAAAAAAAAAAAAAGGTAACAAAGTTGGACCCATTTATAATGTTCTAGTAAGCGTAGTACCTAGACACTGACTTGCTAGGATTGAGTCTGTTAGGAGATCTCAAGAAGTCAAGAGACATGAGGAAGGAGGAAAGGCTGAACTTCAGACCTGCGACTGACTTCCCAACCAGAGTGAATCAGCCAGTGGCCTAACCACACTTTGTTCAGAGATGTCAAGGAAAAGTGTTCTCTTGGCCAGGTGCCGTGGCTCACAGCTGTAATCTCAGTACTTTGGGAGGACTGCTTGAGGCCAGGAGTTCAAGACAAGCCTGAGCAACACAGTGAGACCCCCATCTCTACAAAAAATAAAAATAAAAATAAGCTAGGCATGGTGATGCATTCCTATAGTCCCAACTACTGGGGAGGCTGTACTGAAAGGATTCACAGGAGTTCAAGGCTGTTGTGGGCTATGATCAGGGTACTGCACTCCAGCCTGGGCAACAGAGCAAGACAGGGCAAGGCAGGGCAGGACAGCACAGGACAGGACAGGACAAGACAAGACAGACAGAAAGGAAAGAAAGTGAGAAAGAGAGAGAGAGAGAAAGAGAGAAAGAGAGAGAGAGAAAAAAAGAGAGAGAGAGAAAGAAAGAGAGAGAGAGAAAGAAAGAAAGAAAGAAAGAAAGAAAGAAAGAAAGAAAGAAAGAGAGAAGAAGGAAGGAAGAAAGGAAGTAAGTTCCATCATTAAGATAAAATGGTGACCACACAGTTTTAGGCTACTGATCAATTTTGATGGCTGGAAATGTAACAAATAATAGTTTCAAAGAAAGAATCTGTGACTGCATGAGAAGTACTAATACGAGAATGAAATAACCTTATGAAATTCTAGTGTGACATATTACAAAACACTGGAAGAGAAAATAAAGGTTCAAATTAAATAATAAATTTCTTCCTATAATTCCCTTTTCAAAATACCTGACCTAACAGGACTCAGAAGACTTCAACTTGCTAAGCTCCAAGGAAAACAAAAGGCATTCTATTTCTTGTTTGAAATTTCATCCTTGGGATATGCTACACAATTACTAACAGGGAGCAGACATGGAGAAACTCAAACTTCCCATGTTTTTCCAGTCAAATAATAATCTACATCAAAGAAATCCATCCCTTGCCATCTCCCTGAACTCTAAACGTGTTTCAAAGTGCAATACGAAAAAGAAAAATCTGGGCCGGGCACGGTGGCTCATGCCTGTAATCCCAGCACTTTGGGAGGCTGAGGCGGGTATATTACCTGAAGTCAGGAGTTTAAGATCAGACTGGCCAACACGGTGAAACCCTGTCTCTACTAAAAATACAAAAATTAGCCAAGTGTGGTGGTAGGCGCCTGTAATCCCAGCTTCTTGAGAAGCTGAGGCAGGAGAATCACTTGAACCTAGGAGGCGGAGGTTCCAGGGAGCCGAGATCATGCCACTGCACCCCAGCCTGGGCAACAAGAGTGAAACTCTGTCTCAAAAAAAAAGAAAAAGAAAGAAAAAGAAAAACCTGAGAGTTCTCATCTGAAGACCAGAGCAGCAGGCCACCACTAAACAAAAACCTGGAATTCCCCTCTCCATCTTCAGACCTCAGAATCCAGACCCCAGGTAACACCTAGCAACTCAGCTCCAGTGGAGAATCGCTCTAAACAGTATTCTACCAGAGGGAGGAGAGGGGGTCATAGCATATCCAGGTAGCCACAAGGACAAGAAACACCATTACTGCAGCAGATGCTCCCCGTGGTTAGATTCCCTCAAGGAGGAAAGAAGAAAGGCTTACGCAGGATGGTGCTTTCCCAGATCCCCTCAAACTCCTAACCACAGCTTACCTTGGTACAAGGTGGTTGAACTTGTAAGAACTGAAGACCTCTTGGATCTTTTCTTCTACTTTTGCCTGGAAAGGATGCAGGAGATAGGAGAGAGAAAACAAATACAGATGAGACCTCCATCAGCTTTTTCTTCCTATTGCCACAAATGCCTATTGGCGAGGGTTGGTTGGTATGGTTTGGAACTTCATAGTACTGTTAAGACAGGGGTTCTGCAGGATGACAGGCTTAGGACAAGGCAAGAGGGAATCCCCTGTACCATGTTGGCATCACAATGGACTTTTCCAGAAACCGAATCCATAATATCCAAACTAATGGCAGTTTTGGTGTTTGGTTCCCTGGCACTAGTTACTCTGAGAGCAGATAAAGACAGATGTCTCTTGCTTGTGTAGGAGACCATATGCCACCCCGAAATATGCCTCAACGGCATAAGGATTATTTTGAGAAACTGCAGCTACAGGAGAAGCTCTGAAAACAGAGTATACCAGTCTGTGAGGGAAATTGACATCTATAAAGGAAATCTTCATTTGTGAGAGTGTTTCCCTCTCTGTACCAAAAGAGAAGGATGACTAACTCAGAGGAAACTATTATCAATGGAGAAGGCACCTACTGAAATCTGCAAAACAAACCTTACTCTTATTTACCATACTTGTCCTGTTCACCTCCCCATAACTGGCTTCCCCCACAAACTTCTCTGTTTTTAGTTGAAAATGCTATATAAGCTGGAGTTCTAGATCACCTCTTTCAGAATTACTCATTTTCCCCTGGGTATCTCCTATGTATACATGAAGTATACACGTTAACAAACTTCTGCTTGTTTTTCTTTTGTTACCCTGGTGTTTTGTTATAGAGGTTCCAGCCCAGAAATTAGAAGGGTAGAGGGAAAATGATTTTTTTTCTCCCCTCCACTTCAAATATGTATTCTTCCTGCTCTATGAAGTTGTTTGGATGTTCATTAACTCACCACTCTCAAATACATAATTAGTTTCTGCCAACAGTCATGCTTCTTATTGTAAAACTGAACAGTTAAAATATTAAAATCATTTGGGAGATTTATAACATCAATTGTTGAAACACCAAAACAAATAGCAAATTCTGGTCCTACGTCATGCACAGGACTCCACAGTCCCATAAAATGAAGGATCTCAGAAAGGTCACAAAAGAAATCAGATCTTTCTCTTCTGAAGACCAAACCACAATGCTAAAACCAACCCACATGGTTGACAAAAATTGCAGGCTGGGTTCTGGACAGAAATACAGTTACAATTAAGCATGAATCAGGCTGCACTTCAGCCCACTTCCTGGTTGCTAAAAGTCTGACCATTTGTATCCCATCATTCCTATAGAGCCAGGATATCTGACATTAGAATCCTAAGACTTTTGTTGCCAGGCGCGGTGGCTCAAGCCTGTAATCCCAGCAACTTGGGAAGCCAAGACGGGCGGATCACGAGGTCAGGAGATCGAGACCATCCTGGCTAACACGACGAAATCCCATCTCTATTAAAAATACAAAAAACTAGCCGGGCGAGGTGGCAGGCGCCTGTAGTCCCAGCTACTCGGGAGGCTGAGGCAGGAGAATGGCATGAACCCGGGAGGCGGAGCTTGCAGTGAGCGGAGATCCAGCCACTGTACTCCAGCCTGGGCTACAGAGCGAGACTCTGTCTCACTTTTGTTTAAGGATCATCTAAGATGTTTTTCAGACTTTGAAGTCCAGCAATCAGTTTGAAAACCCCCACAGAGGAACAGAATCTGCCTGAGAATACAGCTTCCTTATCTCCCTGTCAATGACTTCACCCTACATTTTTCAACCAATCAACAAACTCCACACTCCACACTTCAGCCTACTCCAAAACCCTTAAAAGCCCTAACCCCAAATTACTCAAAGGAGAGTTTGAGGATTCTTCCCATCTCCTCATGAGGTGACCCTATGACTAAACCTCCTTCTCTGCTGCAACCCCCATCTTTTTTTTTTTTTTGAGACGGAGTCTCTGTCACCCAGGCTGGAGTACAGTGGCGCGATCTTGGCTCACGGCAACCTCCGCCTCTCGGTTTCAAGAGATTGTCCTGCCTCAGCCTCCCAAGTAGCTAGGATAACAGGTGCCCACCACCCCGCCCAGCTAATTTTTGTATTTTTAGTAGAGGCAGGCTTTCACCGTGTTGGCCAGGCTGGTCTCGAACTCCTGACGTCAGGTGATCCACCCACCTCAGCCTCCCAAAGTGCTAGGATTACAGGCATGAGCCACCACGCCCAGCCAACCCCTTGGTGTACTGACTTGCTGAGTGGTTCAGGCAACGGTTGTGGTCACAATGTGGTCTCATGGGAGAGCTCCTGTATACAAGGTATAGTAATGAGGGAGGGTCTGGTTAATAGGACTGGGATTCACCTTCCTTGGCATTCCTAATCTTTGTAGTGAGACATGTTTTTGTTGAGATTTCAAGATACATAAATATCTCCCTGGGAAACTTCAAAAATGAGTCATTTATTTCTGAAACACCCATTGAGGTAGAGCTCCTAGTCCCTTTGAGAAGCATGCAAGAATTATCTGTGATGATGAGGGGAAGAGTGATATGAATCATCTAAAATGGCAGCCAATCTAAAATTAATTTACATCTGGTTTTAGAACATGCTTTGATATTTGCTTCTGAACATGAATTTGAGGGATGATCTGTTTAAAAGGTTACAATACTTCAAAAAACAGACTGACGTCACCATGAGAATCTGACTTGGCAGAAATAAGAAAGTTGTCCCAGAATCATCATAATTCTTTTTCCATTCCCGACACTCACACAGCTAAAATAAAGCACCAGCCTAAATGAAACACAGACTGCATTTCTCAGTCATGCCTATAAGCTGAATGAGATAGAAAAATATACAAGAAATTGCTAAGATCATTAAATAAAGATTTGCCTGTGATATACCATCATCCCTCAGTATCCATGGGGGATTGGTTCCAGGATCTCCCAGGATACCAAAATCTGTGGATGCTCAAGTCCTTGATATAAAATACTGGAGTATTTGCACAAAACCTATACAACCCTCCCATATAATCACAAGTAGCTTAACTACAGGGACACATTCTGAGAGACGCCATCTTAGGTGATTTCATCATGGTGTGAACATCAGAGTATACTCACACCAACCTGGGTGGTACAGCCTACCACACACGTAGGCTGTATAGTGTGGCCTATTGCTCCTGGGCCACAGACCTGTACAGCATATTACTGCATTGAATACTGTAGGCAAATGTAACACAATAGTAAGGACCTGTCTATCTAAAAGTATCTAAACATAAAAAAGGTAGAGTGAAAATACAGTACTATCATCTTTCCAGACCACTGTGGTATATGTAGTCTGTTGATTGTTATATGGCACACGCCTGTATTTTAAATCATCTCTAGATTACTTATAAAACCTCCTAGTACAATATAACTGCAATTGAAAAAAGAATAGCTCAGAGCAGTCTGAGTTATGTGAGGTATGCAAAATTTATCAGGCCCAGAGAGACCGAGTATAGGACTTCATTTATGCTTCCAACACCCATGTCCGGGGGCAGTTGTTTAAAGGCATTTCATTCCTCCCTAGCTGCCTCATCCATTATCTTCATGTTTCTGGAATTTGTGATACAAAGAATAATGTATACCTTATGTAATTTTAATGTAAAGTCTTGGTAAACAATTTAGGAATAGCCTCTTCTTTTCCTTTATTTATTTTTCTTTCAGTCAGCTTTTTGGGTAACTATTCTTTTTTTCTTTTTTTTGAGACAGTCTTGTTCTGCCAGGCTGGAGTACAGTGGCGCCATCTCAGCTCACTGCAACCTCCACCTCTAGGGTTCAAGTGATTCTCCTGCCTCAGCCTCCAGAGTAGCTGGGACTACAGGCGCATGCCACCATGCCTGGTGATTTTTTTTAAAATTTTTTGTAGAGACGGGGTTTCACCATGTTAGCCAGGATGGTCTCAATCTTCTGACCTCGTGATCCACCGGTCTCCGTCTCCCAAAGTGCTGGGATTACAGGCATGAGCCACAGCACCTGGCCCTGGCTATTCTTGTCCTTTAAAAACCTACTTGTAACTGTTGCTAATTAAGAGTGTATAATGAGGGCAACTTGAATCTATGCTCTTGGGTTGCAATCTTCAAGCTTGGCCCAAATAAACTCTCTACTTACATTAACTTTGCCTCAGCTTCTTCCTTTTAGGTTAACATAATAACGAGAAAATAAGTCTGCACTTATTCAGTACAGATACAATTTTTTTTTCCAAATATTTTTGATCTGTGGTTGGCTGAATCCACAGATGGAGAACCCACGGATATGGAGGACCAACTGTACTGTTTCATCTAAGTGAGTTAATGAATTCTGAATGACACAAAATCAAGTGGGAAGAAAATTCACTTCCTTTATCCCAATACAAGCCTATTAAAATCCATATGACTTAATAATATTCAAAGGCTAATGCATGAACCCACCTTCCCCTTAGCATCCTGGCACTTAAGATGCCTAGGCAGGAAAGCTCCCAGCCAGGAACTCCTTAATCAGAAGTCCCATCTTCAGCTTTCTTGCGGGAAAGCAGCCAAGTACTACGCAAGAAAAATGGAGGTTTATTTCTAAGCTAAGACACCTGACAAAAACATAGAAATATGTCATACCGCAAGGTGGAAAATGCTTAAAATTTTCCCAACATAGTGTCCTTTTCTTTGGTGTTCCTAATCATTTCTTCAGAATGAACAAGTGATTTTCTAATGCAGTTAGTAACTGACTCATATCTGAAAAATCAAGTTATGAATTCTGATGACTGTGTATTACAGGTCAACTGTTCATAACAATGAATAATTGTCTCTTAAGAACTGGTAATATTCTGGTATATTTCTCTTTTTTTTTTTTTTTTTTTTTTTTGAGACGGAGTCTCGCGCTGTGTCACCCAGGCTGGAGTGCAGTGGCGCGATCTCGGCTCACTGCAAGCTCCGCCTCCCAGGTTCAGGCCATTCTCCTGCCTCAGCCTCCGAGTAGCTGGGACTACAGGCGCCCGCCACCACGCCCGGCTAGTTTTTTGTATTTTTAGTAGAGACGGGGTTTCACCATGTTAGCCAGGATGGTCTCGATCTCCTGACCTCGTGATCCGCCCGCCTCGGCCTCCCAAAGTGCTGGGATTACAGGCTTGAGCCACCGCGCCCGGCCTCTCTTTTTTTTCTTAACAGGTCCCATGGAGAACTAAGAACTAGTGTATTTTTTAACAGCTTTATTGAGATATAATTCATATACCATTCAACTCACTCATTTAAACTGCACAAATCAATGACTTCTAGCATATTCATAGATTTGTGCATCCATTACCATCAATTATAGAACATTTCACTTCCCCGAAAAGTAACCCCACACCTCTTAAGCATCAAATCCAATTTATCATTCTCCCCACTGCTAACCATTAATTTACTTTCTTTGTTTTTGAGATGGAGTCTCACTCTTGCCCAGGCTGGAGTGCAGTGGTGTGATTTCGGCTCATTTCAACCTCTGCCTCCCAAGTTCAAACGATTCTCCTCCTAAGTAGCTGGGATTACAGGCACCCACGACCATGCCCAGCTAATTTTTTGTATTTTTAGTAGAGACAGGGTTTTGCCACGTTGGCCAGGTTGGTCTTGAACTCCTGACCTCAAGTGATCTGTGCGCGCCTTTGCCTCCCAAAGTACTGGGATTACAGGCATGAGCCACCATGCCTGGCCCATTAGTTTACTTTCTATCTCTATAAATTTACCTGTCTGGAATTGTATATAAATGGAATCATAAAAGCTGTGGTCCTTTGCAGCTGGCTTCTTTCACAAACATGTTTTCAAAGCTCATCTATGCTGTAGCATGTACCAGTACTCCATTTCTTTTTATTCACATTATTTCACCAAATAATATTCCATTGTGTAGATATATCACATTTCGTTTACCAGTTTATCAGTTGGTGGACATTTTGGCTGTTTCCATTTTTTGGCTATTAGGAATAATGCTGCTATGAATCACAGAAACCATTCCTCTTACTCAAGAAACAGGTTCTCCAGAAACTAAGCTAAACTTGTTTGAAATGTAAATTCTCAGGTATTCTCAGCAGAGACCTACTTAGCGGGCGGGGTCCAGCCGACTTCTTTTCACAAGTCCTCCAGTGGATTCTGATGCAAAGCTAATGTTTGTGAACACTGTCAGAATCAAAATGGAGTCATTTGTGTTTAAAAATCCTGACAAATAAAGCCGGGGACAGCTATGAAGAGAGGGTTCTCATGCATCAATGCCTGATTAACAAAAACTATCCCAAATGGCTCTGCAAAAACCACAACCCTGCACAAAGGTCATCACGACCTTACACAAAAAATATTTCCACGAGGACATCTGTCCAGCAATTAATTGCCTGTCCAATCTCAGACTGGTCACACTTGTTACTGATCCTTGTAGCCAATAATAATCATCTTAAAAGAATTATACAATCCTCTTTATTCCTTGAAAAACCTTTGTCTTCCTTTACCTCCTTGAATATGCACATAGTTTACTGTGGCACAAAGATTCCCATTGCAATACACTATTCCCAAATAAGTGTCATGTTCTTTTAGAGAGCCTCTCTCTGTTAATTTAGGTTGAAAGTTTGATAAAACAAGGATTTTTTTTTTTTTTTTTTGAGGAGTCTCGCTCTGTGGCCCAGACTGGAGTGCAGTGGCCGGATCTCACCTCACTGCAAGCTCTGCCTCCCAGGTTTACGCCATTCTCCTGCCTCAGCCCCCCGAGTAGCTGGGACTACAGGCGCCTGCCACCTTGCCCGGCTAGTTTTTTGTATTTTTTAGTAGAGATGGGGTTTCACCGTGTTAACCAGGATGGTCTCAATCTCCTGACCTCGTGATCCGCCCATCTCGGCCTCCCAAAAGTGCTGGGATTACAGGCTTGAGCCACCGCGCCCGGCCAAAACGAGGTTTTTATTAGTGGCAATGGTCACTAAATTTCAGCTCAGAGGTTGATGCGTAAAGTTTTACCTCAAATAGTACATTCTTCATTCATAATTAATTTAAAAAAACAGTAACGTACTTTTCTTCTCAACTAGTAAAGGATAAACAAAGATAACAAACCTTTTTAAATGTTTAACAAACAAAAATTTATCTAAACAACCTAACATTTTGAATGTTCAGAAGACCAGAATATGCCACCTCAAAACATGACTGTAGGAGACCAGAATATGTCTTCCCATGATAGGCTTCTTTGGCGTAAGGATTATTTTGAGCTGATTATTTTGAGAAAAAGCAGACAAAGGAAAAGCTCTGAAAACAGAGTAGAAGTTACCCCATTTGTAAGGGAAAATTACATCTATAAAAGGAAATCTCCATTTGCCTCTCTTTCTGTACCAGGAAGACAAAGATGACTCTAAGCCACTAGGAACTCTTACCAATGGAGAAG
Source organism: Theropithecus gelada (assembly GCF_003255815.1). Classification (NCBI taxonomy): domain Eukaryota; kingdom Metazoa; phylum Chordata; class Mammalia; order Primates; family Cercopithecidae; genus Theropithecus; species Theropithecus gelada. The sequence continues at coordinate 66,291,291 of NC_037675.1, read as the reverse complement.
GCACCAGGCATGCCTAAATCTGCATGACAAATCTTATCCTTGTTTACTGTGCTTTTCCTGGTCACCTCCCCATTCCAGGCCTCCCCAACATCCTTCTTTGTTTCAGCTGAACATGGTAGTTAAGCCTGAAGTCTATGCCACCTCTTTGAGATTTACTCATTTTGTAATCGCCCAACGGGTTCTTCCTGCTTGCTGCACAGACAAAACCAATTCACTGAGACCATAGCCTTGCAATAAAGAAAGACTTCAACTGACATGCAGCTGCCCACACCATGCTGGAGACAGAGTTATTACTCAAATCAATTTTCCCAAAGGTTTGGAGGTTTTCCAAGGATAGTTTGGTGGGCAGAGGGTTAGGGAATGGGAATGTTGGTTGGTTGGGGATGAAATCACAGGGGTGTGGAAGGAAGATGGTCCTCCTGCACTGACTCAGCCTCTGGGTGGGGCCACAGGACCTGTTTGTGTGGAGTCAGCCAGTCAGAAATGCAAAAATCTGAAAAGACATCTCAAACGGCCAATCTTAGGTTCTGCGATTGGGATGTTATCTACAGGGGTAATTGAGAAAGCTCTAAATCTTGTGACCTCCAGAATAATCGCTGGTTATCCTTTACACCTACATCTCAGCAGAATTCAGGACCCTCTCACAATCCTAAAGGGAGATTGTCTTTGCAAAATTATGACCATAAGAGAAATCTGACAAGACTCCAACCAATCAAGCAAGACTCCATTTCTACTTTTTTTTTTTTTTTTTTTTTTTTTTTTTTTTTTTTTGAGACGGAGTCTCGCTCTGCCGCCCAGGCTGGAGTGCAGTGGCCGGATCTCTGCTCACTGCAAGCTCCGCCTCCCGGGTTCACGCCATTCTCCTGCCTCAGCCTTCCGAGTAGCTGGGACTACAGGCGCCCGCCACCGTGCCCGGCTAGTTTTTTTTGTATTTTTTAGTAGAGACGGGGTTTCACCATGTTAGCCAGGATGGTCTCGATCTCCTGACCTCGTGATCCGCCCGTCTCGGCCTCCCAAAGTGCTGGGATTACAGGCTTGAGCCACCGCGCCCGGCTCTACTTTTTTTTAATGTGAAATGAAAAAAGGCAAAATGACAGTGTGACAATTTATGTGAATTTTTAAAAACATGCACAAATCCAGTTGTTTATGAATGCATAAAAGGATTAAAAGTGAAGTGGAAGGATGCACACACAATTCATGATAAGGGCTGCTTCTGGAAAGGGTGAGAGGCACACTGAACTGGGGATAGGGTTAAAGGAGGCTTTGGCTATATTTCTAATTGCTTTCCTTTAAACAAAAAAAGATGTTAGCAACTGGTAATTCTCAGTTACAGAAAAATGGCTGTTAATTACATTATTATACTTTTGTTAACCATAAATTCCTTTAAAAAAAAAAAAAAGGAAAAGGATTTCAAAGTGCTTAGTTTTGTGATGCCTCATCCCCCACACCTACATAGATAGGCAGGTCACAACATATGCAGAAGCTGTGTTCTCAAAGTTCATTGGTTTTTAGACCTTATTCGTTTTCCCATCAACACAACGTTATACCTGTTAGGTTCCAAGGCCAGCTCTCGCAGTATTTAATGTATAACCTAACAAATGTTAAGCCTACCAGTACCTCTCTCACCTTCTCTAATCATGAGATAACTGATCACTCAGGATATGGCAAACAGGGAACACAAGAGTTGAGTTTACCCCTGCTTCTGATAGGGCACAGGCTAGATGTATCTTTTCTTTTCTTTCTTACTTTCTCTCTCCTCTGTTTCTTTCTTATAATAGAGATGGACTTCACCCTGTTGCACAGGCTGGTCTCAAATTCCTGGCCTCAAGCAATTCTCCTGCCTAAGCCTCCCAAAGTGCTGGGATTACAGGCATGAGCCACTGTGCCCAGCCCAGGCTTGGCTGTTTCTTTTCTTTTTTCTTCTTCTTTTTTCTTTCTTTTTTTTTTTTGAGACAGAGTTTTGCTTTTGTCGCGCAAGCTGGAGTGCAATGGCATGATCTCAGCTCACTGCAACCTCCACCTCCCAGGTTCAAGCGATTCTCCTGCCTCAGCCTCCTGAGTAGCTGGGACTACAGATACCTGCCACCAAGCCTGGCTAATTTTTGTATTTTCAGTAGAGACAGGGTTTCACCAAGTTGGCCAGGCTGGACTGGAACTCTTGACCTCAGGTGATTCACGTGCCTCAGCCTCCCAAAGTGCAGGGATTACAGGTATGAACCACTGCACATGGCCCCAGGCTAGGTGTTTCTATGTACAGAATATTTTCAAGTTGTTGGTCAGGCTTTATACATACATACATATACATACATACACATATATGCACACATGTATATAATATATACATGTATAATATACACATATATCTTTAAAATATATAATATAAACTAAGTATGTATCAATTTATAAACTATACACATATATATGACATAAACTAATATAGTCATGCGCCACATAAGGATGTTTTGGTCAACAGCGGACCAAATATTCCACGGTAGTCCCGTAAGACTATGATGGAGCTGAAAAATCCCTACGGCCTAGTAACAGAGCCTTCATAATGTAGCACAAAGCACTACTCACATGCCTGTGGTGACGCTGGTGTAAACAAACCTACTGCACTGCCAGTGTTATAAAAGTATAACACATACAATTATATATAGTACATAACACTTGATAATGATAATAAACTACATTACTAATTCATATATTTACTATACTATATATTATTTTAAAGTGTATCTCTACTTATTAAAAAAATTAACTATAGGCCGGGCGCAGTGGCTCAAGCCTGTAATCCCAGCACTTTGGGAGGCCGAGACGAGTGGATTACGAGGTCAGGAAATCGAGACCATCCTGGCTAACACGGTGAAACCCCGTCTCTACTAAAAAAATACAAAAAACTAGCTGGGCGAGGTGGCGGGCGCCTGTAGTCCCAGCTACTCGGGAGGCTGAGGCAGGAGAATGGCGTGAACCTGGGAGGCGGAGCTTGCAGTGAGCTGAGATCCGGCCACTGCACTCCAGCCTGGGCGACAGAGCCAGACTCCGTCTCAAAAAAAAAAAAAAAAAAAAAATTAACTATAAAACAGCCTAAGGCAGGTCCTTCAGGAGGAATTCCTGCAGAAGGCACTGTTATCCTAGGAGATGACAGCTCCATCCTATTATTGTCCCTGAAGGCCTTCCAGTGGGAGGAGATGTAGAGACGGAAGGCAGTGACACTGACTATCCTGACCCTGTGTAGGTCCAGGCTAATGTGTGCGTTTGTGTCTTAGTTTTTAACAAAAAAGTTTAAAAGGTAAAAAGAAAGTGAAAAAATTTAAAAGGAGAAAACAGCTTACAGAATAAGAATATACAGAAAATATTTTTGTACGGCAGTACAATGTGCTTGTGTTTTAAACTGTTATCACAAAAGAGTCAAAAAGCTGTAAAAAAAATTTTTTAAGTTTATAAAGTAAATAACTTACAGTATGCTAAGTTTATTATTGCAAGAAAAAAGCGTATGAATAAATTTAGTGTAGCTGAAGCATACCATGTTTATTTTTATTTTTCATAATGTCTGTTCAGTAAGCGTACAGTATTTATAAAGTCTATAGTAGCGTACACTCATATCCTGGGCCTTCACATTCACTCACCGCTCACTCACTCACTCACCCAGAGCAACTTCCAGTCCTGCAAGCGCCATTCATGCTGAGTTCCCTAGATAGGTCTACCATTTTTATCTTTTATAACGTATTTTTAGTTTACCTTTTCTATATTTAGATATGTTTAGATACAAAAATATTTACCATTGTGTTCCAATTGCCTGCAGTATTTAGTACAGTAACATGCTGTATAGGTTTGCAGCCCAGGAGCAACAGGCTATACCTTACAGCCTAGGTGTGTAGTAGGCTATGCCATCTACATGTGTTAAGTACACTCTATGATGTTCACACGACAAGGAAATTTCCTACTGACAATGTATTTCTACTGTTATTAAGTGATATATAACTATATGTATATTAGTTTGTATTGTTTGATGATGGAGAGATTGTGTTAAACTCTAGGGGCCAGGGATCAAGTAACTGTACTAGAGTCCCCAAGACTTAGGTGCCATGGCAACAAATAAAAGAAGAGCTAACCAAAAGGCTGCATTCTCGACAACTGCATTCTCGACAGCTCTGTTTAAAAGATATTTCATGGCCAGGTGCGGTGGCTCACGCCTGTAATCCCAGCACTTTAGGAGGCCGAGGCGGGAGGATTACGAGGTCGGGAGATCAAGACCATCCTGGCTAACACCGTGAAACCCCGTCTCTACTAAAGAATACAAAAAATTAGCCGGGCGTAGTGGCGGGTGCCTGTAGTCCCAGCTACTTGGGAGGCTGAAGCAGGAGAATGGCGTGAACCCAGGAGGCGGAGCTTGCAGTGAGCCGAGATCGCACCACTGTAATCCAGCCCGGGCAACAGAGCAAGACTCCGTCTCAAAAAAAAAAAAAAAAAAGATATTTCATGGAGTTTTTCATTTAATCAACAGAAATTCAATCAATAGGCCAGGCATGGTAGCTCAACGCCTGAGTGTTGTCTCCTGAGGCAGGAGAATCGCTTGAACCCGGGATGCAGAGGTTACGATGAGCGGAGATCGCGCCACTGCACTCCAGCCTGGGCAACAAGAGTGAAACTCTGTCCCAAAAAAAAAAAAAAAGAAAGAAAGAAATCCAATCAATAAAAGCAGAGAATAGTTTCCATTCAGTAAGTGGTAAACAACAACTAATGCATTTGGCACTTTCTCTTTCAGAGCTTCTATCTAGAGCCAATCTCAGGAGGTACCAACTTTCATACCAGGCACTATCACTTCCCTGCTTCCTAAATCTCCCTCCTCTCCCAGAGACAGACTGTTTCAGAAAGTAGATTTGCTGCCTACGATTCATGTCATTGAAGCTGCAGTAAAAGAATCATTAATATATGAAATATAAGGCAAGACTTTTCAAAAAAACTATCCCTCAGAAAATACAAGTCACTTTATATGCAAATACTTACAAAGTACTTCTTGCTGTAGGAAGTTTTTCAATTTCTTTGTTTTAAATACGAAGTACCAGCTGGGGATGACACAATAGCCTAAAACAACCTCAGTTAAGGTGTGGTTTGGGCTGCTTTGGCTAATGGTAATCAGTGAAACGAGATAAATTAAACACAAATTTAGTAATTATTCCTGGAAATACAAACTCACACTTTCATATGCAAACTGCCATTGTAAGGCCAGCCCTTTATTTTGTTTATTCATTTTTTACTTTTTTTAGAGACAGAGTCTCACGCTGTTGCCCAGGCTGTCTCGAATTGGTGGGCTTAAGCTAACCACCCACCTGGCCTTCCAAAGTGCCAGGATTACAGGTATCAGTCACCATGCCTGGCCAGTAAACCAACGTTTTAAAGATCATTTTAGCCGGTGCGGTGGCTCATGCCTGTAATCCTAGCACTTTGGGAGCCCAAGGCAGGCGGATAGCTTAAGTTCAGGACCAGCCTGGGCAACACAGCGAAACCCTGTCTCTACAAAACAATACAAAAAGTAGCCGAACGTGGTAGCGCACGCCAGTAGTTTCAACTACTCAAGAGGCTGAGGTGGGAGGATCACTTGAGCTTGGAAAGTTGCTGCAGTGAGCTATGATCATGCCACTGTACTCCAGCCTGGACAAGAGTGAGACCCTGTCTTTAAAAAAAAAAGGAGACCATTTGAAAAAGTAATAAGGTGGTTAAGTTGCAGTGACCACAAATATATACCAACTGGACATACTGTAAAAAAAAAAAAAAAATTCTAGGCTCACGTCTGTAATCCCAACGCTTTGGTAAGCCAAGGCAGGCCTGTGAGGTCAAGGCTGCAGTGAATGGTGACTGCATCACCACACTCCAGCCTGGGCGACAAAGTGAGACACTGTCTTAAAAAAAAAAGTCTAATGTTATGCAAGTGGATACTTGTAACTTGGAATAAACTATTCAGTGGTAACACCTTATTCATATTCAAAAAGGATGTATCTCAAGAACTGAACATGTGGTCCGGAAATCCATATTGGCTGACTCAAAAAGTGGCTCCAGTGATGATTAAAAATAGTGAAGTCAAAGATGCATGTGAAGAGTCTGAAAAGATACATTTTATAAATAAGAGGAGGAGAAAAACCAGCATTTCTAAATTAGTGTTACTTTACAAAGTAGGTGATTTTAAGTAGGTATATGGACCCAAATTTAAATGTAAATTATGTAAGCAGGTATTTTTCACTTATATACCTAAAGGTACATGTATTTTAAACTTAACCAAAAACAACCTTTTGGACTTTTTAATGGGGAAATTTTGATATGCAGGATTACTTTACACTTGGGCAATATTGAATTTCAATAAAATAAAATGGATTCAGAAAGCTAGCCAACTGACCACTTAACCAAGTAGAGGACCGGTTCCTTCTACCAGAGGCATAAAAAATGGGGAAGTTTTATCATATTTAGTGATTTGTTCCACCTCTGTTTACTAATATTTTGGATCCTATAAGCTGAAACAAGTCAACAGCAGAAGGTCAGGATTCTGTTCCGCTGCTCCCTCCTTAGGATATGTGGTGGTCCACTGCCTAAACCTGAAGCCAGCACATCACCTGCCTCTCAACACCCTGATGGGGGCCCACCTGCCCATCTCACCTCATTTCCTACCACGTCCAACCTGCACCCACCACTCCTGGTAAGCCGTCTTACTGCCCCCAGTCAAGCCTAAGCCTTCCCTCAAAACAGCTCCCCCTCCTAGAATGGCTGCCCCGAACTCTAATTTTTACAGCCCTACCCAGTTCCACGTTCTCCATGAAGTCATCCTGACCACCTCAGCCCACACAGATGGCTTTTCAACTCCCTAAAATCCTCATGCAAAGCAGTCATAATTTAGCACTCTGTGACTGCCTATAGCATATTCTTCTTCTTTCTTTCTTTTTTGAGATGGAGTCTTGCTCTGTCACCCAGGCTTCAGTGCAATGGTGCAATCTCGGCTCACTGCAACTTCCGCCTCCCAGGTTCAAGAGATTCACCTGCCTCAGCGTCCTGAGTAGCTGGGATTACAGGTGTGCACCACCACGCCCAGCTAATTTTTGTATTTTTTTAGTAGAGATGGGGTTTCACTATGTTGGCTGGCCTAGTCTCAAACTCCTGACCTCCAGTGATCCGCCTGCCTCAGTCTCCCAAAGTGCCAGGATTACAGGAGTGAGCCACCTCACTCGGCCTTCCAGCATATTCTTTTTATCTAAGATAAAAGAATTTTGAGGGCAGGGATCAGGACTAATAATTCTCTAATATTCCCCTCAGAGTTCAAGTTACTTGATGGACAATGAACCATGCCAATGGTTCAATGACACCATGCCATTTCAAGTGGAGGATGCTTTTGCCTCTGTTCAAAGACAAACTAAAAGAAAAACAGTAGTATCTTTTGTAAACACCTGTTTTTGGCAAGGCTGTTACCTCTGAGACTATCAGTATTAACCTACCGGCCTGAATCAGAGTGTTTGCAATGGGATGATTCCAGATGGCACAATAAGGCAGGCAGGCACTAACAATACAACCACGTCTTGTTCTCTAGTGTCACGAAAGGCCCTCCCTGCATCTGCATTAACAAAATAGCTTAGCAAGGTAGAGACCTTCATAAAAATATCCAGAGCTGACCATTTCTCATTACCTCCACTACCGTCACTGTGAGCTAAGCCACCGTCACCTCTCCCAGGATACTGCAATAGCCTCCTAACTGGTTTCCCTGCATCCACCCTCACTCCCCACCATCTACTCTTGACAGTAACCTAAATGAGTCTGTTAAAATGCTAGTCAGATGTGTCACTCCCCTGCTGAAAACCCTCTGATCATGGATCAGTCTAAGTCCTGGCAGGAAACAGATGGCACAAAGTGGGTGATTTGAGGAGAGTTTATAAAGGAACTATTTACAAAGATGTGGGCAGGTGTAGGGAAACCACAAGAGAAAATGCAGTATCTGGAGCTGGTAAATTAGGGGTACCTGAACTCCTCATAGACCTGAAGGTGTGAAGAATGGAGAGGGAGGGAGACAAAGAGCTCTGCAGAGAAGGCACGTGACAGGAAATGTGACCCTAAGACTAAGGAAACCCCAGCCCACACAAGCCTGCAGGAGGGAAGAAATACAACGGTCTCATTCTTCTCCTTCTCAGTCACCCCCAGCAATACTTCCCATGGCCTGCAGTCATAAAGCAAGGAAACCTGTCAGGGCAGGGCCCCCTCCTGGGGCACATCTACAGAGCAGGCTGGAAAAAGGCCAAGTGAATGTGGGGCAGTAAATGGCAGGTATACAGCCAAGTGGCTCCCCATCTCAGTCAGGATATTTTAAAGTACTTCCAAGGGCTAGTGAGGCCCTACATGATCCGACCCATCTCCTATTCTCTGGTTTGCTAAGCCCCCGTGCTCACCAGGCGTTCTGCTGCCTTGGTCCTTTGTGCTTGCTGCTTTCTCTGCCCAGAATACTCTCGCACCAGATTCATGATGGCTTCCTCCCTCATCTGAGACTTCAGGTCTCAGATCACATGTGTTGTCACAGAGGGTTCCCCTTACCACCTTAAATGAAGACATCCCTTGCTCCCACCCCACCCATTCCTGACACACCCTATCCCCTCTATCCCAAGGTGTTACTCTCCACAGCACTTCTAATTAACATTTTATATTGAGATAGCTATAGATATTATCTCTTTTAATTGACTGCTTCACTGGCCTAGAAACAGTTTTATAAAGGCATCAACTTGGCCTCTTTTGTTCAACGACTTATGCTGAGTGTCTAGAACAGTACCTGGCTTGTAGAAGGCGCTCAAGTATTTGCTGAATGAATGAAAATCAACGAATGGAACAGAGGACTCACAGCTAAGGACTCCTTCCACTATTTATAGGTTTAACTCCTATTACCAAATTATTGCTTAACAAATAAACTGAGTCTTCTGATAATCAGATAGGAAGCAGGTAACAAGCATGTAATTTTTTTGTTTTTTAATTTAAAAAGTTTTTGTCTTAAATAGACATGGGGTCTTGCTATGTTGCCCAGGCCAGTACCAAAATCAGTATAGTCGTTTTTTGTTTTAAGAGACAGGGTTTTACTGTGTTGCCCAGTACAGTGGCTCGATCATGGCTCATCTGTGAACTCCTGGGCTCAAATGATCCTCCCACCTCAGCCTCCCAAGTAGCTAGGACTACAGGTGCATACCACCACGCCCAGCTATATATATATTTTTTTCTTTTTTTGGTAGAGACAGGGTCTTGTTATGTTGCCCAAGTTGGTCTTCTGGGCTCAGGTGATCTCACCTTGAACTCCCAACATGCTGGGATTACAGGTGTCAGTCATCAATTTGTTTTTACTGGCAATGGCACAAAATTGAGCTATTAGTAAATGGAAGCTTTAGTGAAAACTGAAAGAGTAATAGTATATCCTCTGCAAATAACTTCTCCTAACAAGGTTGTTACTTTTGATGAATGTATCATCATTAACCTACCAACGTGGTAGGTCTCTAAACCTTAGTCTTCTCATCCATAAAAAGTGTAAGGATTGAATGATACCATGTGTGGAGAGCATTTAGCACTGTGCTGAGACTTAATAAATGGTCACTAAGATGATTATTAAAACAGTGAGGCAGCCACAAAAATGAGATACAACATTATCTTCCTACTACCTGAAAGTGTTCATCCTAGACTCTAATAATGTATGCTGGAATAACAACACGAAAAAGAAATACAAGATTCTTTACTGTCTGCCATACCGTTGGGTCTAGATTTGAAAGATGCTTGCACCACGCATAGTGGCTCATGACTGTAATCCCAGCACCCTGGGAGGCCAAGGAGGGCAGATCACTTGAGGTCAGGAGTTCAAGACCAGCCTGGCCACACAGTGAAATCTGTCTCTACTAAAATACAAAAATTAGCCAGGCGTGTTGGTGGGCGCCTGTAGTCCCATCTACTCTGGAGGCTAAGGCAGGGGAATCGCTTGAACCTGGGAGGCGGAGGTTGCATTGCAGTAAGCCGAGATCGTGCCACCACCTCCCAGTCTGGTGACAGGGCGAGACCCCGTCTCGAAAAAAAAAAGGGCAATCTGACAGTCTATGGTCAGATATTAAATAAAACACTTGACCCGAATCACTCAGCAATCCATCATTTAGGAATTCTGCAAAGATCCTCCAGGTTTTTCATCAGTGGGAAATTTCTTTACAATCTTTTGCAGTCAGCCTTCCCTGGGACACACTGGTAGGCAACCCAACCAGGAGAGTTAGCTAGATTCAAGAGGTGAGGATTTCCTTTACTCCCCTAAATTCCGTAAGTTTAAATCTCCAGTTAAAATATTCTCCCTGCTACTTTGTGAATCATCATGTATCAAGCCTTTGTTTCTGTTATAAATTTATAATTCTAGCCATAACTGTACAATATAACTATTGTTACTAATTTTGCCAAAGTACAGGCTTCCAACTTCAAGTATGAAATACAAAACAGGTCTCTCCAAGGTAAAGCCTGGAGACTGACCTCACTAAGAGATCTTATTTCAGTAAGAAGCAGGATGTTCATTTATTAGTGTTAAGAATCATCCTAACCACTTCTCCTACCGACAGATGGATACACAGTTCCACATAACAATCTTGGGAACAATTCCAATCAGGGAATAAATAGAAAAACAAAACTATGGTTTTGGGCATATGAATCATTCCCCAAACACTTTTCTAAATGATAGGTTCGATCCCACTTCTAGGCCTTAGGGAATGATTAGTAGTCCAAAATCCATACTTTCTGTTAGAGCACTTTCCAAACTCTGTTTTCCTGCCTGTCCCCACAGGGGCGATTTCCTTGTACTTCCATCGTTTAATATTGTGTCCGACACGTAGTTGGTGCTCAAGTGGCCGAATGACTACCAAAATGCCCACCCACGAGGCAGGCCCCCAAACCTGGCACTGCAGGTCAAAAATCAAACAGATCGTGAAACGGCATGACAGCGGCCTGGCCCTTCTCTCCTCTCTGCCTCCAGAAGCTGAGAGCAGGTTGGGAAAAGTGCACTGTGCACCCCAGAACCTCCCGAAGTACTGGCAGAACGGAGTGGGCTATCCGACCCGCCTGGGCTGCCTCTGTTCTCCAGACGTAGAACACGATTCTCCTCGTTCTTTAGGGCAGAAGGGACCCGGCTACTGCCCACTCCTTCAAGCCCAACCTTGAAACGACCCTTCCCCAACCTGGCCGCGCAAACGCTCCACGACGAAGCCCAAGCCTGGGCGCCCGGAGCTTCCCAGAGGGAAGGCGCCGCGGTGCGCCGTGGGAGTCGTAGTTCCCCGGTGAGTTCCGCACCCGGGCGGCCCTGCGAACGGGACTCCCGCTCCCAGAACACCCCGCGCGGGTGCCTCGCCCAGTCCTGCCACCTCACCTGTTCTATGGACGTGACTGTTTCCACCGAGTCGTCCTGCAACCGCTCTCGCGCGTGCTCGGGCCTCAGACTGTACAGCGGCTCTGACCAGACGGGGGAGGAAGATGGAGGGCAATAGTAGGTGAAAGAACTCGGAGAAGCCATGATCAGGAGAGCAGCGGACAGTGTGTAGGACTCAGCTTCGTTAAGCAACAACGCGCATTGAAACTCGAGCGGGCTAAGGCGCTACGGCGAGCGGATAGAGGCAAAAAGATTTTGAACGCGAATCTCTCCTCCCACCTACAAGTCTTTAGAGTGAGTACTGAGATGCTGCCGCCCCCCGTTGGGCAGAGGCGCTGCTGCAAGAGCGCAGAGTCCTGAAGCGCAAGGGTGTCTACGTCCGAATTTCATTTCAGAGAGATGGCGTAGGACGCCTCGGTTTGTTATGCAAATTGTTAAAAAGAACTTTAACATTCTGCTAATTCTCACTTAATTGTAATGCAGTCGCCTGCAGTTTCAGGTGCCCAAGAACCCAATGAATGTAAGTTTGAAAGCATTTCTGACAGCTCTACTGATTGCCTCAGTCACGCTATTACTAATAGAATTATTGTGCACCTTGGGGTACTTGACAGCCTCCCAGGAGAAGGCAGCAGGTGCTCAAACGTGCAAGGACGCCGTCTCAGTAATTCAGTGATGGAGGGAGGGGGGCATTATGATTTTCTCCTACCTCTTGGAGGTTACATTGCAGTAGCAAGAACTGAAATGCAGTAGAAGGAACAAGGATAAGTGAAACAGTCAGTCAGTCCGCAGATATTTAAGGAACACCTGCTATGTGTCAGGCATTGTGCTAGGTCCTAGGAATACAAAAGTGAACAAAACAAAGTCCCTGCCCTTGGGAACCTTACATTCTAAGAAAATCGACAGAATTGAATGTATCCAACGCAATAAATGTATGAAGTCTTGTGATAAATGATATGAAGGAAAATAGCAGGGTCTATGAAAGAGACTAAAGGGGTAGGAAACTAATTGAATTGTATTGTCAGGCCAAGCCTCTCTAAGTGACCTTTCATTTGAGATCCGAAGGATGACGAGGAGTCATCCAGAAGAACAGTATGGGAAAGAACTCCTGAGAAGGAAGAAACAGCAACTTTTAGAAGACATGTGCTGGGCACGGTGGCTCATGCCTGTAATCCCAGCACTTCGGGAGGCTGAGGCAGGAAGATCACTTGAGGAGTTAGAACATCCTGGGCAACATAGCAAGACCTCATCTCTATTAAATATCAAAAAAGTTAGCTGGGCGTGGTGGCGCATGCCTGTAGTCCCAGCCAGTCAGCAGGCTAAGGTGGGAGGATCCCTTGAGCCCAGGAAGTCGAGGCTGCAGTGAGCTATGATTGTGCCACTGCACTCCAACCTGAGTGGCAGAGCGGGACCCTGTTTCAAAAAACAAAACAACAAAAACAAAAACCATAGGCTCAAGTGACCCTCCTGCCTCAGCCTCCTGAGTATTATTTTAGGGCATGCATCAAAAGTACTACACCAAAAATTATAATACCAAGATATTAAACTGGGGGAGTTGTATGTAGGAGGTTATAGAAGGTATGTTAATAACAGACATTCCGGGTACACTTGGAGACAAGCTTCCTGCTCAGAGCATTTCACTCTGTTCCCACTCCATTCCATGTCACATGTCTAGGATCCAGGGATTATAGACCAGAGTGACATTTGACAACCATCCATTCCCCTGTTCTCAGTCTCTGGTAGTAAATAGAAGCAGTCAGAAAAAAATGTCACAGATGAAGCTGGGCTGGCTTAAAGACCTCAGGTAGATGAACACTACCACTGTGTCCATTTTAGTGGTACTATTGCTGAACTAAGACCTAGAGGCACCAGAATGTTACCAAATCTGGAAATAAGGGGACTGTATGGGTTAGGACCCATGGATATGGCTGCACAGTGTGAAATGGTCTCATTACATTGCGCCCTCTATTGGCATCTTACTGTGTTTCCCTTAGTTATATTTTGGGGAAAAATGGTCTGATAAGGTCAGAGTCATATCTAAGGATTCAGCCTTTGTCACAAAGAGTTTCTTTGCAGGAGAACTGGAAACTTTACGCTTCAATCCTGAAGACTGTGCTATTGAAAGAATAGCTGGGACAGTTTTGTGACAAATTGTTGCACCTGTCAGGTGCACCTAGAGCAATTGCAAATTGTATTTTAGAAATAAAAATTCATTTCTGAAATTCAGTCTCCTCTGCAGTGGGATCCAAAAGATGTGAATAGGGACATGGGCAAGAGTCTCCTGCAGGAGAGTGTGTTCTCATCCAATTAATGTTTATTGAGTACAGGGTAAGTGCTGGGCACTGAGCTAAGTGCTAAGGAGACAGCAGTGAACAAGCCAGACACAGTCTCTGCCATTATGGGTCTTATGATTTACCAGAAAAAACTTTAAACAATAATGACGGAATTGACTCTTTCATGACAGTTGGGAGAAATGGGATGAGGCAGAAAGAAGTATGGAGTGTTGTGAGGTTGCATGACAGGGGGACCCTAAGGTAGCCTGGAAGGCTTGAAAAGACTCCCATGAGGAAGTGAGTTAATTAATCTAGGGGATGGGAACATCCCAGGCAGAGGAAACCCAGTGACAACCCCAAATCAAGTGAAACCAGTAATGAAAAATATGTGGGGTTTGTACTCCATGTAAGCATCGAGAAGACTTGGATCAAGTAGCCCACTAGTTGTTCCTCCTCTTGGTTTAATAAAACCACTCATTCAAGAAGCAGAATGAACATAAATAATGGTACTATAGAGAGTGATATATTTAGAGAGGAAACTCTTAGTCATGATAATAGCAACTCCAGCTTGGACTGCAGATGGTTTATGTTTATTTTACTCAAATGCCTGATACTCTTTTCTAAATTAAACTGATGGTGTTTCTTTAAAAATAATATTAAATGTGGACCGTGCTATTTTATACTTTTAAGAGCAAGAAAAAGAAAAAAGTAATGGTCTAAATGAACCACTAGAGGTCGCTTCTGACCCTGGAGTGCGCTTAGGGAGTACGTTTTAAAACTGCTCTCACTGTTCTCCCTGTTTTCACTCATATAAGCCTTATATCGGAATGAATTGTTTCCTTTAATATCTTGTGAAACTGTGTAATCATACATATTGGAACATTTGGAAAATGGAAAGAACTCATCTGTTATCCCGCTAGGTAATTAACTTCCTCCCCATGTTTACTGCGCACCATCATCCTGTTCCCCTGGATGGAATTACTGCCCCACATCCTGCTTAGGGCCAGGTCGTCTCCCTCCCTTCCCGCGCCACCCCCCAAAGACACGACTATCGCAGTTCTCCCTTGCCTTTCCTAAAACACCAAATTTTTCTTCTACTTGGTCATGCAGATCTCCCTCAAGCATGCCATTTTCTCATTGTTGGCGGGGTGGAGGATGGGGGGGCTTTTTTTTTTTTTTTTGAGACGGAGTCTTGCTTTGTCTCCCAAACTGGAGTGCAGCAGCCCGGTCTTGGGTCGCTGCAAGCTCTGCCTCGCGGGTTCACGCCATTCTCCTGCCTCAGCCTCCCGGGTAGCTGGGACTACAGGCGCCCACCATCACGCCCGGCTAATTTTTTTGTATTTTTAGTAGTGACAGGGTTTCACTGTGTTAGCCAGCATGGTCTCCATCTCCTGACCTCGTGATCCGTCCGCCTCTGCCTCCCAAAGTGCTGGGATTACAGGCGTGAGCCACCGCACCTGGCCATGGTAGGGTGGCGGGGGGTGCATTTCTAACCCTCTTGATTCCACTCCTTCTCCAGCTACCTCCCCATGACTCATTGGCAGAGACCCTTGAAAGAGTTGCTGCTACTGTCTCCAGGTCCTCTCTTCCAACTCTCTCAAGCACGTTCTAATCTGGCTTTCCAATCGGTTCGTATCAACTCTCCAGTAAACTCCACATAGCCAAATCCAAGGGCCAGGTCTCAGTCCTGATCTCAAGTCTTCCTTCTTGACTTCCCAGCAATATTTGCACAGTTGATCATTTCCCTTCTTGAAACCCATTGTCCTTGTGGTGCCTTACACTAGTTTTCCACCTTCCTTGCCTTGCTTATATCTTGAATACCTTAGCTTGGGGTACCCCCAGGATTCAGTTCTCAGACCTCTTATCTGTCTTCACTCACTTCCCTGTCAGCTCAGGCAGTCTCAATGTTTTAAATAACACCCGTAGGTTGAAAACTCCCTAATTTGTATCTCCAACCTGGATCTCTCCTGAACTCCAGAGTTCATGTCTAATGTCTATTTGCATTTCCACTTAGATCTCCAATAGGCATCTCAAACTTAACATATCCACAACAGAGCTGCTGGTCTTCCCTTCCAAACCAGTGCACTCAGTCTTGCCCACCTCTGTTATGATAACTCCATCCTTCCAGTTACTCCAAATACCTTGGAATCATTCTTGCTGCCTCTCTTTTTCTTACTACTTTTAAGTTCTGTTCTAAATATATCTAGCATCTGATCACTGCTTACCAATCCCACTGCCAGTGTCCTGGTTCAAGCCACCATCATCTGTTACTTGGATTCGTACACTAATCTCTTAACTGTTCTCCCTGTTTTCACTCTTGTCCCCCTGTACCCTAATGCAAACTTGCTATAGTCTGAATGTTTAGGTGCCACCAATATTCATATGTTGAAACCGAATCCCCAATGTGAAGGTGTTTGAAGGTGGAGCCTTTGGTAGGTGCTTGGGTCATGAGGGCAAAGTTGTCATGAATGGAATTCATGTCCTTATAAAAGAGACCCCAAAGAGCTCCCTCACTCCTTCTACCATGTAAGGACACATAGAGAAGGCATCACCTATGAACCAGAAAGCAGGCCCTCACCAGACACCAAATCTGCAGGTGCCTTGATGTTGAACTTTATTTCTGTTGCTTACAAGGTACCCAGTGTGTGGGATTCGGTTCTAGCAGCCTCAAAGGTCTAAGATAAAATGAAAAAGCTAGACTGAACTTTTAAAAATGTAAGCAAAGCCACCCCTTCACTCAAAGCCCTCTTCTCATCTCAAAGTCAGGGTGGCCTGGAGGACCCCAGTCACCTCTCTGGCCCCTTCCCTTTGCACTCTCCAGCTTGCTCCCTGCCTCAATGCTGGCCTCCCTGCTGTTCTGTGTACACCTCTCCTGCTGCGGCCTCGGAGCACTGATGCTTGTGTTGCCTCCCCCTGCAGAGCTCTGCCCCAGACATAGACATGGCTTGCCCTCGCTTCTTATAGTTTTTGCTCAAATTCTTTTTTTCTTTTTCTTTTTCTATAATTTCTTTTTTCTGAAAATTTGTATAGCAATGGGTTCTTCCTGTGTTCCCCAGGCTGGTCTCGAACTGCTAGAATCAAGCAGTCCTCCCACATCAGCCTCCCAAAGTGCTGGGATTACAGGCATGAGCCACAACGCCTGGCCCAAATTCTTTAGTCTAACCCAAATTTCCCTTTTCTTGAGGTCTCTCCTGACCTCCCCATGTAAAATGGAAGTGCCACCCCCTTTGGTAATAGCTTAATCCCACTCCCCTGCTTTATTTTTCTCATTGCCAGATCAGATACTTTATATTTTGTGTATTGATTTGTTTACTATCTGTCTTCCTCCACCAAAATGTAAGCTTTTTTTTTTTTTTTTTTTTTTGAGACGGAGTCTCGCTGTTTTTGGTCTGTTTTATTCATTGCTGTACTCCCTGACATAATAGACATTGAATAAGTTAAATGGTTCAAATGATTTCCAGTCATTGTAATGAACATTTGAGTGCTTGTTTGTGTAACATAATTGTAGATGATAATGACAATGAACATAATACTAGCCTTATCCTTCAAGAACTCACTATCTAATAACTACAGAGACCATGTAAATATAAATGAGTATAAAATAAATGTGTAAATATAAATAAATCTATTAAGTAGATAAGATTTAAAATGAAAACTATATATAAATGATAAAAACATAAAATAAGACATAATACATACACAGAATATATTCCCCAAGAATGTATTCTCTTGCAGTGGGAATGTAGCTGAAGGAGTAATTCATTCTAATCTATTTAATGAAGATGGCCTTTTATGTATAATATTTGTGTTTAGTAACATTTGTAAGAGACTAGTCTGAAGTAATCATTTTAAATAATTATATTGAAATTTAGAAATTGTGAAATGTATTTTTAAAATTTTCTGTATCACACAAAAGGAAATATAAAAAGCTTCCAATCATAAAAAACAAAAAGAATAGCTTTCTAAATGTAGTACAATGATATTATGGCACAAAGAACAGCTGTGAGCTTCTCAGAAGTCAATAAATCATCAATGCTACATGCCTGCATTATTTTATTGTGTTGTATATTGATATGAACTAAATTACATTATATATTATTAATCATTACATATACTCTATTACTGAAAACCTGTGCAAAAATACTGACTCACAGTCCTGTTTTGGGTTTATCATGGTGAATATTTTACCAGCAGATACAAAATGGAAGCCAACTAAATAACATTGTTCACCTTGAAAACTCTAAGAAATGATTTTTTATTTGGCTGGGCGTGGTGGCTCATGCCTGTCATCCCAGCACTTTGGGAGGCCGAGGCAGGCGGATCACAAGGTCAAGAGATCGAGACCATCCTGGCTAACATGGTGAAACCCCGTCTCTACTAAAAATACAAAAATTAGCTGGGCATGGTGGCAGGCACCTGTAGTCCCAGCTACTCTGGAGGCTGAGGCAGGAGAATCACTTGAACCTGGGAGGTGGAGGTTGCAGTGAGTCGAAATCACACCACTGCTCTCCAGCCTGGTAACAGAGCAAGACTCTGTCTCAAAAAAAAAAAAAAAAAGAAAGAAAGAAAGAAAAATGTTTTTTAAACTGTTGAGAGGCAATGCCGGAGGTGTACATTGTAAGGCATACCAGTGACTCTCAAGCCTGGCTGTGCACTGGGATCATTGGTGGAGCCTTCGAAAATCCAGATTCTCCCAGGCACCAGCCCAACCAACTAAATCAGAATCTGTGGGGCTGGGGCCCAGGCACATGCATTTTGTCAAAGCTCCACAAGTGATGCTGACTCACAGCTAGGGTTGGAGCCACCTTGAAGCATCTTTGTATGTGGTGAACATGAGCTGTCCACCAGAGCCTGGCTCCCCTTCCACAGGGAGAGTTGCAGCTGGGAAGTGACTGCTCAGCAGTCTCCTTTGCTTTTAGGTAGAGGCTTGTGACTGGGTGCTGGCCAATAAAAAGTGGAAGACATGATATCTACTACATCTAGACCTGACCCTTTAAAACCTTTCATGCGGCCGGGCGCGGTGGCTCAAGCCTGTAATCCCAGCACTTTGGGAGGCCGAGGCGGGTGGATCACAAGGTCAGGAGATCGAGACTATCCTGGCTAACATGGTGAAACCCCGTCTCTACTAAAAAAATACAAAAAACTAGCCGGGCGCGGTAGCGGGCGCCTGTAGTCCCAGCTACTTGGGAGGCTGAGGCGGGAGAATGGCGTGAACCCGGGGGGCGGAGCTTGCAGTGAGCCGAGATCGCGCCACTGCACTCCAGCCTGGGAGACACAGTGAGACTCCGTCTCAGAAAAAAAAAAAAAAAAAAAAAAAAACCTTTCATGCGATCCTCTATTTCCTTGCTTCCCCTCTCCGCCAGCTGAAAGTCAATGCCTGGGGTAGTCCTCCATAATCAAAAGAACATCATGCCACATGTTCTAGAAGTTAAAAACCTCAATTAACAAAGAGGTCTCTTTCAGTATTTCACTCCACTGCACAAATGGTATCCCTTGTAGATTCAAAATAATTTTCTGGACAGATTTGGTGACATCTTTTCAATGTATATTATTACTACTACTTTCAAACAATCTTTTTCAAGTCTGATAACTTAGAACTACAGGGTCAACTCTCCCCTCTCCTGTTAACAGAGCCCTTCTTCCCCTGCTGTCTACAAGGCAGTCTTAGAAGGGTCTTAAGTGTATACTTAGGTAAAAAAGGAGAGCCTGTAAATCCTGATATGTGAGGGACCTGGGGTATGGCGTCTCCTTGCCTTTGGTTGGCAGGCACTCTCTGATTCTTCCTGCAAGGCAGATCTTATAAAGAACAACATCTTGCTTTTAAAGGAGTCCTACAACGGAAGTCCCTTGTTGAAAACAGAGTTTCTGCCACCTTGGGTGCCTAAATGACTATGCAACAAAGCTACCCTTACTCCCTACTCCTTGCTGTTCATAGACTTTACATGAGAGGGAAATAAATCTTTATAGTGTGAACCCCTGAGATTTAGGGATTCATCTGTTACAGCAACTAGCATTGCCTTAACTAACACATGCAATGACTCTTTCCTGCATAGATTCCTAACTGTAGATGTCTTGTCCCCCAAAACATAACTTTGACAACACAAGTCTGATATGACATATATCGCATAGTTGGGGGTTGCTAGTCATGTCTCTCAATTCTAGTTTCATAAAGGGAAGGATTGCTAATCTGAGGCTTCCCCATTACAAAATTTTCTACTTTGACCATCTGGACCACCTATCAGAGTGTCTCCAAAAAGACACAACTTTCATTTCCCACTCTAAGAGAATGAGATAATTTCTAAAAACTATCTTTGCACAGGAAATCTGATCTGATGAGGCTCCTGGTTTGGTCCTTGCTATGGGCTGAGTTGCGTCTCCCCCAGCACCCTCCCAAATTCATATGTTGAAGTCCTAACCCTTAGTAACTCAGAATGTGGCTATATTTTTGGAGATAGGGCCTTTAAAGGGGTAATTAGGATAAAAACACGGTCATGTTGGGCCCTAATCCAATTTGACTGGTGTCCTTATAAAAAGAGATTAGGGCCGGGTGCGGGGGCTCTCGCCTGTAATCCCAAGGCTTTGGGAGGCTGAGATGGGAGGATCACGAGGTCAGGAGATCGAGACCATTCTGGCTAACATGGTGAAACTGTGTCTCTACTAAAAATACAAAAAAAATTAGCCGGGCGTGGTTGCGGGCGCCTGTAGTCCCAGCTACTTGGGAGGCTGAGGCAGGAGAATGGTGTGAAACCGGGAGGCGGAGGTTGCAGTAAGCCGAGATCATGTCACTGCACTCCAGCCTGGGTGACAGAGCAAGACTCCATCTCAAAAAGAAAAAGAAGAGATTAGGACATTGATCGGCATAGGTGGAAGACCATGCGAACATGAAGACAGCTATCTACAGCCAAGGAGATACCTCATAAGAAACCAACCCTGTTGACACCTTCATCTCAGACTTCTGACTGCCACAATTGTGAGAAATAAATTCCTGGTGGTTTTTTTGTGTGTGTGTGTTTTGAGATGGAGTCTTGCTCTGTCGCCCAGGCTGGAGTGCAATGGTGTGATCTCGGCTCACTGCAACCTCTGCCTTCCGGGTTCAAGCGATTCTCCTGTCTCATCCTCTTGAGTAGCTGGGATTATAGGCATGAGCCACCATGCCCAGCTAATTTTTGTATTTTTAGTAGAGACGGGGTTTCACCATGTTGGCTGGGCTGGTCTTGAACTCCTGACCTCATGATCCACCCGCCTTGGCCTCCCAAAGTGCTGGGATTATGGGCATGAGCCACCATGCCCAGCCAAATTCCTGTTGTTTAAGCCACCCAGTCTCTGGTACTTTGTTATGGCATCCCTAGAAAACTGATATAGTCATGAAGGTGGTGGCCAGGACACTGAGGACAACCTCAAATGGTACTGTGGGTCATTTTGTGTCAACATCAATTACCATCAGAATTGTTTCCTGTGGTTCCCAGCCCCCAAATGCACATATCTCTGATAATTTGCCTTCTCCCCTCTTTCCTTGTCATTGAAAACAAAGAAAAAGCAGGTGAATGGAGGACAGTACTGAGACCACGGTAGGGGGATGTGTCCTGTTTCTTTCAATCACGAGGATGCCAAAATGTTCCACTGAGTGACTGAGGTAAGGGGATGGAATTTAGGTATTTCATTTACAAAGACCTGGTTAAAGTGAACTTTGTGGTCTCCACTAGTCTATATGGTTCTTCTTTATTTTTAGACAGAATCTCGTTCTGTCGCCTAGGCTGGAGTGCAGTGGCACAATCTCAGCTCACTACAACCTCTGCTTCCTGGGTTCAAGCGATTCTCCTGCCTCAGACTCCAGAGTAGCTGTGATTACAGGCGTGCACCACCACACCGGCTAATTTTTGTATTTTTAGTAGAGATGGGGTTTTGCCATGTTGGCCAGGCTGTTCTTCAACTCCTGACCTCAGGTAAGCCACCCACCTCGGCTTCCCAAAGTGCTAGGATTACTGGCATAAGCCACCGTGCCTGACCATCTATATGATTCTTTTGCTAACGTTGTCCCAAAATCTTAGTTCCTCCATCTCACAAAACATACACAGACATATAGACACAGAGAAATCTGTACGATGGCTCTGAAACTGACTGAACCCAGATGAGGGTAAGGATGGATATTTGAAGCTTGGGTTTTGGTTTCTAAACTATTCCCCATCTCTCTCTCTCTTTTTTTTTTTTTTTTTTTTTTTTTGAGACAGTCTTGCTCTGTTGCCCAGGCTGGAGTGCAGTGGCGCTATCTCGGCTCACTGCAACCTCTGCCTCCCAGGTTCAAGCGATTCTCCTGCCTCAGCCTCCTGAGTAGCTGGGATTACAGGTACATGCCACCACACCCAGCTAATTTTTGTATTTTTAGTATAGACAGGGTTTCACCATGTTGGTCAGGCTGGTCTTGAGCTCCTGACCTTGTGATCTGCTCACCTTGGCCTTTCAAAGTGCTGGGATTATAGATGTGAGCCACCGCCCCCGGCCTTTTCTTTTCTTTTTTTGTGAGACAGAGTCTGGCTCTGTCACCCAGGCTGGAGTACAGTGACAAATCTCGGCTTACTGCAACCTCCACTTCCCGGGTTCAAGCGATTCTCCCGCCTCAGCTTCCCGAGTAGCTGGGATAACAGGTGCCTGCCATTAGGCCTGGCTAATTTTTGTATTTCTAGTAGAGATGGGGTTTCACCATGTTGGCCAGGCTGGTCTCAAACTCCTGACCTCAGGTGATCCGTCTACCTTGGCCTCCCAAAGTGCTGGGATTAAAGGCATGAGCCACCTCGCCTGGACTTTTTTTTTTTTTTTTTTCTAAAGCAATGTAAGCTACTGAATTTGGGGTCAGTTCAGTATGACTACATACACCCTTTTTTTTTTTTTTTTGAGACAGAGTTTCACTCTTGTTGCCCAGGCTGGAGTGCAATGACAGGATCTTGGCTCACTGCAACCTCTGCCTCCTGGGTTCAAGCGATTCTCCTGCCTTAGCCTCCAGAGTAGCTGGGATTACAGGCATGCGCCACCACGCCCAGCTAATTTTGTATTATTAGTAGAGATGGCGTTTTACCCTGTTGGCCAGGCTGGTCTCGAACTCCTGACCTCAGGTGATCTGCCCACCTCGGCCTCCCAAAGTGCTGGGATTACAGGGGTTAGCTACCTGCGCCTAGCCTTTTTTCTTTTTTCTTTTTTCTTTTTTTTTTTTTTTTGAGACAGAGTCTCGCTCTGCCGCCCAGGCTGGAGTGCAGTGGCGTGATCTTGGCTCACTGCAAGCTCCGCCTCCCGGGTTCATGCCATTCTCCTGCCTCAGCCTCCCGAGTAGCTGGGACTACAGGTGCCCGCCACCTCGCCCGGCTAGTTTTTTTGTATTTTTTAGTAGAGACGGGGTTTCACCGTGTCAGCCAGGATGGTCTCGATCTCCTGACCTCGTGATCCGCCCGTCTCGGCCTCCCAAAGTGCTGGGATTACAGGCTTGAGCCACCGCGCCCGGCCTTCTTTTTTCCTAAAGCAATATAAGCTACTGAATTTGAGGTCAGTCCAGTATGACTACATATACTCAATTTTTTATGAGTATGAACATTTATTTCTCTGGATTCCTTCAGCAAACCTCATTCCCTTTCCTGTCTTGCCTAGGGAAAGCCATTTCTTTCAAAATGAAATGAGGAATCCACGTCAGCTTGCATTTTCTTTCCTGTTTCCTCAGACAGAAGCAACCAGAGAGCCACTAAAGGTCCCATTGAGGAGACCTGCAGAGAGCTATTTACCATTACAGTGTCCATCAATGGGAAGGCAGCTGCGGTGCCCAAAGGGGGTCAGGCTGGGTTGGATCTGCCCTCTGTACTCTGGTGGTGGTGGGAAGAAAATCACAGCAGGTTGGGCCTTGGTTCCCAGAAAACATACCCGGCTATATTCATCTGTGGGATATTCTTACCACCCGGAATACATAGGGAAAATGCATAGGGAAAACATTACAGCGTGTTTTCTGCACCTCCATTTTGAGTGCTGGGTCAAGTGCTGTGCTGTTCTTTCCATGCATTATCTTATTTCATCTTTCCAGCAATCCTATAAGGTAGTCACGCTAAATATCCTATTTTGAGATGAGGAACCTGAGGCACAGAGGGGTTCAGTAATGTGCTCAAGTTTGCACAGCTGGTGAGTGGTGACACTGGGACTGGAACCCAAGTGTGCCTAACTCCAGAGCCCTACGCATGCACCTGGAACCCCATGTAAGCCCAATGTAGATACGCGCACCTCAAAATAATGGAATCCACTACATCAGTTCCTTTAGCTTTTAGTGTAATCAGAGTAGCTAGCAGGCTCGGGATTTTCCCCTCCTTTTTTTTTTTTTTTGAGACGGAGTTTTGCTCTTGTTGCCCAGGCTGGAGTGTAATGGTGCAATCTCGGCTCACTGCAACCTTCGCCTCCTGGGTTCAAGCAATTCTCCTGCCTCAGCCTCCTGAGTAGCTGGGATTACAGGCACCAACCACCACGTCCAGCTAATTTTTTGTATTTTTAGTAGAGATGGGGTTTCACCATGTTGGCCAGGCTGGTCTTGAACTTTTCTTCTCGTGTTATAATTCAGACACTTAACCTGAAATATACCTTTTCAAATGAAGTAAATGGACTAAACACTTTCC
Organism: Theropithecus gelada; assembly: GCF_003255815.1. Classification (NCBI taxonomy): domain Eukaryota; kingdom Metazoa; phylum Chordata; class Mammalia; order Primates; family Cercopithecidae; genus Theropithecus; species Theropithecus gelada. Next base: position 66,266,992 of record NC_037675.1, on the reverse strand, counting down.
TTGACCTACTACTGAAAAATACATTCTCCATCCAATATTCAGCCTGAAAACAGGTATATACATAAATATTTTTCATTGCTTTTTCTTTTTTTTTTTTGAGACAAGGTCTCACTCTGTTTCGCAGGCTGGAGTGCAGCGTCATGATCTCGACTCACAGAAACCTTAGCCTAATGGGTTCAAGCAATCCTCCCTCCTCAGCCTCTCAAGTAGCTGGGATTACAGGCGAGCCAACATGCCCAGCTAATTTTTGTATTTTTAGTAGAGACGGGGTTTCACTACATTGGCCAGGCTGGTCTCCAACTCCTAACCTCAAAGTGATCTGCCCGCCTCAGCCTCCTAAAGTGCTGGGATTACAGGCATAAGCCAACGCACCTGGCCTTTCACTGCTTTTTAAAGACCTACTAGGGTAGACTTTGCTCTCCCTCAATACTCGTTGGTAGGGATAGGCAATTTTCTTAACTCCAGAGAGCATTCGTTTGCCTCTCTCCAGTGCTAACACGTTCAGTGGTAGGAAACTGGGTCTTGAACAAGGGTCATTCATTCTTTGGTACCGCTAGCTATACCACACAGAGACATTTAGGGGTCACAATACACTGGTCACCTGGGCACCTATCCTAAGCACCTTAGAGGGAAAACAGAGACTTTTGCCAGTACACCTCCAAAGGATTTTGCACTTGGAGATGGTTTTATGATCATTTCACCCTGGTGGAGGATGTGAGTAGGCATTTTCCCCATTTAAAGAAAAAATGGGGACGGGGAGGGCTGTGACACAGTCACACAGGTAAGGGGCAGCCAGATGGCAGGGAGGGGGAATTCCACCCACACTCTCGGGGGCTCATGGAGACGGGTGTTCGAATCCAGATCCTGCTCAAGGCCTTCCTACCTCGGGTGAGCCCAGGTGAAGACCAGCCACTGGGGAGCTCGGCCAGGATCCTGCAGATGCAGGGTGCCACGGTGGGTGGAGTTACCGGCGCCAGACTTGGGGTGGGATATGGGGAGAAGTGGTGAGCCCGGAAAGCCGAGCATGGTAGAAGTGGGCTGGGAGGGGGCTCACCTCAACTCCCCCATTCGGAACATCCGAGGAAAAACGAAAACGTTCCCCCGCCCCGGGCAAGAAGGGATTGGGGGGCGGAGCTGGCGCCCCGCCCCGGCGTCGCCCGCTCGGTGGGGTCCAGCTCTCCTGCGCGCGCTCCCCGCCCCCTCTCTCCGGGACGGCGGCGGAGGCGCAGGGGAAGGGGCGGGCAGGGGCCGCCGCCGCTTTCTCCTCCCACCGCCGCGCGCCAGCCCAGCCGAGTCGAGCGGGCACCGCGCCGGGCTCCCGCTGCAGCCGCGCTTCCCGGCACCCAGCGAGCGAGTGGGCAGGCGGGCGGGCGAGGCCGCCGCGGGGGCCGGGCCCGGCGTCCTCCTCGCCGCCCGCAGCGTCCCCGGGCGGGCGCGGGCCGCGATGGCAGCGGCGGAGCAGGGCTGAGCCCGCTGCTCGCCCGCAGCCCCCGGCCGCTCCGGCCCCAGCCATGGCGAAGCAGTACGATGTGCTGTTCCGGCTGCTGCTGATCGGGGACTCCGGGGTGGGCAAGACCTGCCTGCTGTGCCGCTTCACCGACAACGAGTTCCACTCCTCGCACATCTCCACCATCGGTAAGGGGCGGTGGCCCGGGGCGCCCCTCCCTCCCCGCCCGCGGCCCCTTTCCCTGCCGCCCCCGTCCCCAGCTGGGGAGGAATTGCCAGCCCCTCCGGCTGGAGGCGCGGGAGTCCGGAGTCCGGGATGAATCTCGGGGTGAGCATAGGTTTTGGCAGGTGAGGGGGTCTCTGCTGCCTGCCGTCCGGACCAGAGGTGGCGTCTCCCGCCTCTCGCCGGGGAGCCTTCCCTCCCATCAAACCGAGAAACCGGGGATGAGGGGAGCGGGTGTAGGCCTGGGTACCCCGAGCTGGGGTAGCGAGAATCGTAGCCGCTGGAATAACGTCCCCACACCCCCAGGGGGAGGGGAAGTAAAGCTTGTGCTGGGGAAAAGGGGGTCAGGGTGGAGACCGGAGTCTCTGAGGCGGCCTTGGTTCTGTGGTGACCCAAGGTGGAGCTGGCGCGGGGCGAAGGGGGGAAGAAGAGAGAAGGTACGGAGGGGCCGCAAGGATCGAGTTTCCAGGGCAGAGTTGGGAAGGTAAGGTGGGACACCTGGGGGAGGACACAGATAGGGTGAGGAGCCCCTGCGCCTGGGAAGAGGAGGAGCCAAGACGTCTGTTCTGAGGGAGTCTAAAGAGGTTGGAGGAGTGTCAGGAATACCTGCCCAGACTAAGGGGTCAGAAGGCAGGCAGGACCCGCCTGAGAGCATCTCTCATCTGGCAGTGCTGGAGCCTGTGGTTAGAGGGACAAGGCCCGGTGGCATCCCGGACAGCACTATGATGGGTCACCTATTCTAGGAATGGGTCCATGGCCTCCCCTCTGAGACAGTCTCCCGCTCCTAGGCTGTGAGGGGCCCCCTCCCTGAGAAGTCTGAGTAAAGGGAATTTCATCCTCAGCTGCTGCCCGGGTCAGCCCTGGAGTAGCCTCTGCATTGCCCAGGCCCCTGGAAACACCTGCTGGCTGACTGGTCATCCATTTGGAATGCTCTCCTAGAAGTCCCTGCTGCCATCAGGGACGGCCGCGGCTCTCAGCTTCCTCTTGAGGATTCATGTCCACGCCATCCCCCCTTCCTCCCCCGACACACATTCCTTGCCCAGAGAGAAGTAGGACCACATAGATACAGCCAGGAGGAACAGAACCTTATGGTTAAGAAGCCAGCTTTATTGTCAGAGAGACCTGAGACCTCACTTTGGGGCAAAGCAACCTTGAATATCGCCTAAACTTCTGAGCTTTATTTAGTTTCTCATCTGTAGAATGGATATAATAATGGCACCTACCTCCCAAGTTGTTGTCAGGATTAAATAAGATAATGCTTGTTAAGCACTTAGCACAGCCAGAGACATGGTGAAGCTGGATAAATGCTGATCATTCTTACTGCTGTTGCCATTATCATTGCGCTCTTAGGGTCTCCTCTCTTTGTTTCACCAACTTTAAGGGTGAAACAACAGGACTTAGGGTCAGGGAACAGAACTTGTCTGTCTTTCTCAGAGGAGCTGTAAGGCCAACTCTTAGGAAACCTAGGAGCTTGGGCTGAGCCGTGGTTTGGGTGAGAGACATTGCAGAAAGAAGGGGAGCCTCTAGACACCAAGGCTCTGTGCCTGCCGGGAGGACTCAGGGAAGAGGCAGGTGCAGGAGAAAGGCATGGGCGTGATGGAGGGAGTGGCAGAGGAACCAGATGGTGTATGAGGACAGGTTGTGGGCTCAGGGACAAAGGGCGGCGGGTTATCCCTTAAGGAAACTAGGAATGGCTATTTTTGAGAGAGGCCTGGTGCTTGGAACTACTGAGCTATCTCTAGAGAGCTGTGGGCTGCCTGGAAGGCCCTGGCTTTGGCCTGAAGAGCTGTTGTTTGCACCTGCTCTCCTGGTCACATTCCAAGTCCTTCGGGTGACCTGGACTTTTCCCTTTGAGGGCTTCATTCAACCACCTCATTTCAGAAGCTCTGGGACTCCTGCTTCGTGCTGTGGGAGGTAGCCTTCCCTAGGAGACATGTACACTCCTTTTTGGGGGTACCCCTGTTTCTAAAATACCAGGATGGCCCTCTGAGGCTGGTGCTCTCCTTAAAGAGAGTCCATTGCCTCACACCTAATCATCCACCCTTCTCCTTGTCCCTTCCTCTTGTAATCTCCCTTCTTAGACATCTTCTGCTAATAGGTGAACACTAGATAGGTCACAGGGACATCCTCAAACCCTCCAGGGCAGACCACTTTGGGCACATAGGTGAATCAGTGAACTGAGTAGGAGTGTCTCTGCAGCACTGTCTCCCCTCAAGGCCCTTGGTATATTGGCCTAAAACCTAAAGAGGGCTCCCAAATTTCTTCCTCCACTTCTGATGGCCAGGTTCCCCTTTCTACAGGACACAGAAGATTCTAGGAGTTTGGATTCCATGGAATAGAAAGAAACCTGTCTTTCTTCACATCAGCCTTTTAAAATCTGCCCCACTGGGTATCTTAAATGCTTTCTTATTTAAAGCTTATTAAGGGACTTGGGATTCTCCCTTATCTTGGGCGTGTTTTTCAGCATTAACTAAAACTTAAAGGAAAGAGTTGGATGGTCAAGAAAAGCTTTTTCCTTAAGTGATATGGACAGTTTCTCAAGGAAGTAGGAGGGGCAGCCAGGAGACAAATCAAGGAGCCAGCGAAATGAGTGCTACCAAGTCATAGTCATTCACTTATTTTTTAAAAATGTATGTCCTGTATGCCAGGCTCTGCACTGAGACCGAGAGATTCCCAGATGAATAATACCCACAGTCACTGTTCTCAAATTGTGCATTATCTAAAACACATTACATGACCATGCCAGGCACTGATCGAGGCACCTTTCTCAGGGGCTTTTTTTGTGAATTATTCACCAGTTACTGCCAAGATAGTTTGGCTTCTTGGCTCATGTGGATATCACCTAGGCTGGTACTTTTGTGATTTACTGTGTACTCCACTTTAATGGCCTGCGATCTGCCAGGGAGCAGTGAGAGGCCTCCCTGGTAGACTGAGACACTGAGTGTCCCTCCCCCTATCCTTTTCATCTTTCTGGCCTCTTTCTGGCCAGCAGGTGGCCCCGCCACTGGCTCTGCCACAGGCATTTCCTTCCTGTGCAGCTGTGCTGGCCTGGCTGGGGGTTGGTGCAGAGGGGTACCCAAAAGACTATCCTAAAAAATTAATTGAGCATTCACTACCAACCTCTGTGCCAGGCATTTTAGAGACATATCGCAGTCTACGTTTCCTGCCCACAGAAGCCCATAACCTAGATGGGGAGGCAAGACAAAGGCAAAAAAAAAAAAAAAAAAAAAAAAAGCTAGTGCCAAAATGAGATATCTGAAAGTACTCGGTGAATCACTCTTCAAATGTAAAGGATCGATTATGATCATTACAGTTACTCTTAATGAAGGTCTCACAGTGGGTATCAGAAGCTAAATTATGATGCAAGATGTACCATGAGGTAGCCGGAGAAGGGTGGTGAATGGGATGGGTGAGTGCTGTTCCCACGACTCCATGCTGTTGGAGGCTGGGGAAGAGAGAGGCCCCCATGGACTAGAACCGGCAGGGAAGGCTGAAGCTAGGCCTCAGTGTGGGCTGCTTGTCAGTTCCTGCAGCAGAAGGGAGCAGATGGAGTAACATGAGCAGAGATAACAGAGGTGGGATTGAGTGGGTGTCCGTGGGGCTCTAGGCAGTTTAGCTGCAACAGAAGGGATTCTTCAGAAAAGCGAGAACATTCCTCTGTTTCTCTCTCTGTCTCCCAAACTATAAGTGCCTTGATGGTGCGACCAAATCTTATTCCTCATTGTTTTCATAGTCCCTACTACAGGGCCAGGCAGATCTCAATGCCTATTGTTAAATTAATGAATGAACCCAGGGACCAGTTGGCAGAGGGCATTGAGAGAGCCTGGCTAAGGAGGTGGAACATGAACCTTAGCAATGGTAGGAGGGGTTTTGAGTAGGGTACTAATGAGGTTGGCTGGAAGAAGGGGTTAAGACTTGAAGCAGGGAGACTAGTCAGGGGCTGCAGTAGTATCTGGGCATGGAGGAACCTCTGAATGGCCCCTCACCCCCAGTGGTACCAACACCAACTTCCACACAGTCACCTGTTCTAGTTTCCTTCCAGAATGGGGAGTGGTTCAAACCAATCAACCTGGCAACTTCTGAAATAATCTCATGGGACCTGTGCCATGACCAGGTAGGGAGAAGGTATCATACATGTGAACATCTATGTTCAGGGGACCTTTGAGGACCTTTCTGCATGGTGGCCAGGAGTGAGATGATGTAAACCACGAATGGAAACTGAAGAGACTGCTCAGGAGTTTTCTTTTCTTTTCTTTTTCTTTCCTTTTTTTTTTGAGACTAGGTTTTACTCTGTCTCCCAGTCTGGAGTGTGGCACAATCACAGCTCACTGCAGCCTCGATCTCCTAAACTCAATCAATCCTCCCGCCTCAGCCTGTCGAGTAGCTGGGACTACAGGCACATGCCACCACATTCAGCTAATGTTTGTATGTTTTGTAGAGATGGGGTTTCACTATGTTACCCAGGCTGGTCTCGAACTCCTGGACTCGTGATCCCCTAGCCTCAGCCATCCAAAGTGCTGGGATTATAGGCATGAGCTACCTCACTCCCTCAGGAGTTGGTTTGCTCCCTCCCATCCTTAGTCTTCCCTGAGTAGACCTGTCACCTACTCCCTGGACCTTTGGTTTTGGAAGCCACCCTCCAGGCTGCACTCCTTCTGGGTGAGGAGGAGGGTGATCTGGTTGGACGGGTTGGGCTGCTGTGGCTTCAGGGCGCTTTCTCAGGTTGGGTTGCTGCTGCTACGTCACCTTTCTCAGGGAGTTCTGTTGGGACTAGCTTGGCTGCCTGGGGCAAGGGCTTGTGACTGAGGAGGTGGGAGAGGGTGAGGGAGGGGGTGGGGCTAGATCCAAGCCTGGAACCGAGTGACCTAACAGACACTGGGGCCTGTGCTTAGACACTACGATCCTGGGGTTTGCAGGTTTCTAGACTGAGAGGAGCTGGGGGCAAATGCAGTGTGATGTTGTGAGAGGGTCAGGGCTGGGTCTGTGTCAGCCTTCAGGCAGCCTGAGACCAGTCTCTACCTACTCTGTTCCCCTGGTACCCAGAAAGGAAGGGAAGGTGAGAAGCAGTTAGCAGAATGGAAAGAGCCCAGATTAACATGCACATTTCCCGTGGCCTTACTGGCCCTGTGACCTTCAGACACTTTGATGACATTTTTGTGCTTCATTTCTGCATCTGTAAATTGAAGATGGTAACAGAGTCTTTCTTAAAGATTGTTGTGAAGATTATAGAGCCTAGCGCATACGAAGCACTTGGCAGAGCCCTCGATAAAATAATAGATGCTATCATTATATTATCATTTTATTTATTTATTTATTTATTTGAGATGCAGTATCACTCTGTCGCCCAGGCTGGAGTGCAGTGGCACAATCTCGGCTCACTGCAACTTCCGTCTCCCGGGTTCAAGGGATTCTCCTGCCTCAGCCTCCTGAGTAGCTGGGATTACAGGCGCATGCCACCACGCCCGGCTATGATTATTCCTAGCTATAAGAATGTTGTAGAGATGAATACACTGTTAGCGTGCTGGGAGGTCATCCTGCGTATCCACCACTTGTACCCTCAGTCATTCAGGCACTATTTACTGAGCACCAACTATATGCCAGGTGCCATGCTAAGATCTGGGGATACAGTGGTGACCAAAACAGAGAGAAACCAAGGAGCTGACTTACATTCCAGGGGAGTGCATAGGAAGCTGTGTCTCATTTCAGTTTCTGCTCTAGTACCCCCCTTCCCCTGGCAGTGCCAGGGTCTGAGAAGGAAGAGTGAGGTGGTGAGGAGGTGTGAAGCAGTGGGGTGACCTGAGAGAAGAGGATGGGGTGGCCTTGTCTCAAGGCTTGGGCCCCTGCCAGGCATCACTCTGCCTCAGGCCTCTGTTTCTCCTCCTGACACAGGCACAGACCTGGCCTCCTACCCCTTCCCCAAGGACATGACCTTGGGAAGGAACATATCTGAAGCCTGCAGAGGGTTTCCGCTGCTCTGCATCTGTGCCACGTTCACAGATCCGCAGATGTACCCACAGCTGGGAGCACCAGTTCCTTCCGCCTCCCTGCACTCCCTGGTTTCTGTTCCTTCCTCCTCCTCCTTCTTCCTTCTCCCTGCTCCCCAAACAGGCTGGTGATGAGCTTTATAACATGAAAGCTGATATTTGGCCATTATCCTTCTACCCTGATTGCCAGCTCTTCTCAGAGTGCCTTCTTCTGTAATCCAATCTTTGCACCGGTTTCCCTGTGAAACTGCCAGTTTTCTGTATAGGCCTCTGCCCTCTCCTAGGGTTTTCTCTGTGATCAGTGAGCTTCGTCAAGGGGAACACAGGGCTTCCTGGACACGTAATTCCTCCCACTGAGGAAGAAGGGGCTAATCATCAGCCCTGTTTTATTTTATTTTATTTATTTATTCATTTTTGAGACGAAGTCTAGTTCTGTTGTGCAGGCTGGAATGCAATGGCTCGATCTCGGCTCACTGCAACTTCCGTCTCCCGGATTCAAGCGATTCTTCTGCCTCAGCCTCCTGAGTAGCTGGGATTACAGGCGCCTTCCACCACGCCCGGCTAATTTTTTATATTTTTAGAAGACACAGGGTTTTGCCATGTTGGCCAGGCTGGTCTCTAACTCCTGACCTCAGGTGATCCACCTGCCTCGGCCTCCCAAAGTGCTGGGATTACAGGAGTGAGCCACTGCACCTGGCTGACCCCATCTCTTAAAAAACAAACAAAACTTGTAATTAACTGGTCATAGTGGCGTGTGCCTGTAGTCCTAACTACTCGGGAGGCTGAAGTGGAAGGATTGCTTGAGCCCAAGAGTTGGAGGCTACAGTGAGCTGTGATCATACCACTGTACTCCAGCCTGGGTGACAGAGTGAGACCCTGTCTCAGGAAAAAAAAAAAAAAAATTACTGAGAACTCTGTGACCATGGCACCATGAACTATAGAAAGGGCTAATAGTTGGCTTTAAAATGTGGGTTATGGCCAGGCGTGGTGGCTCGCTCCTGTAATCCCAGCACTTTGGGAGGCTGAGGTGGGCGGATCACAAGGTCAGGAGTTTGAGACCAGCCCGGCCAACATAGTGAAACCTCATCTCTACTAAAAATACAAAAAATTAGCCGGGTGTTGTGGCAGGTGCCTGTAATCCCAGCTACTCGGGAGGCTGAGGCAGGAGAATTGCTTGAACCTGGGAGGTGAAGGTTGCAGCAAGCCGAGATCGCGCCACTGCACTCCAGCCTGGGTGACAGAGTGAGGCTCAGTCTCAAAAACAAAAAAAGCGGGTTCTTTTCTTTTCTTTCTTTCTTTTTTTTTTTAAAACAGAGTCTTGCTCTGTCACCAGGCTGAAGAGCAGTGGAGATCTCGGCTCACTGCAACCTCTACCTCCCAAGTTCAAGTGATTCCCCTGCCTAAGCCTCCCGAGTAGCTGGGACTACAGGTGCGCACCACCACGCTAATTTTTTGTATTTTAATAGAGACAGGTTTCACCATGTTGGCCAGGAAGGATGGTCTCGATCTCCTGACCTCGTGATCTGCCCACCTCAGTCTCCCAAAGTGCTGGGATTAAAGGCGTGAGGCACTGTGCCCGGCCCAAAAGTGGGTTATTTTCTAATTGTTCTTCCCTGATTAAAATTTTCTCTTTGCCCATCTTTTCTCTAGGTATGTGCTGACTTCATTCACTCATTTATTCACTTGCTCATTCATTTTTGTTTTTATTTACTCAACTTTGTTGAATAATATTTAGTGATCTACCTGCTGCCAGGCAGTGAGAGTCTGAAATGAACGGGATGCTGCTTTGCCCTCTGGGAGCTTGCAGTGTAGCTGGGAATCAGACATCCAAACAAGCAGAATATTATGCCAAAGAAATGTCAGGATGCTTTGGAATCACAGAGGAGGGAGAAATCCCTCCCGGGGAGGCTGGTGAAGTCTTCGAAGAGGAAGTGACATTTGAGTGGAGTCTGGAAGACGAAGCAGGATTCTCCGGGGGCCATGGGGGTAGGGGAAGCACGCATGCTCTTCCCTGTAGGAGGTGCTGTGGAGAACACCTCGAGTGGGGCTGCTCCTCTTCAGCTTTGCTGGGGCCAGCTGGAGTGGCCATACCATGGTCATACCAGCTGAAGTTCAAGAAGCCCCTTGCTAGGAGATTGCTTTGCTGACTGTGGGTGAGCGCAGGTGCATCTGGAAGCCCCCTTCTTTCTAAGATGTTTGCTTCTGAGTTTTCATGTCCCAGTCTCTTCTTCCCTGAACCTTTTGCTACCAGTCAGCACAGCCCTGCCTGAGAAGGAGGCTGGAGGAGTGAGTGGTCAGTAGCCTGGTGGGTATTAGCTGCCTCTGTGGTGCCCGCTGGCCTAAGTAGCAGGCTTAGGGAGGTGAGACCCAGTTCCAGAAGCTGCCAATGGGGAGTGAGATGGGGTGGCTGGAGCACACTGCACATGTCACCAAGGCTCTAGCGAGGTCTGTGCAAAAGGCAGTGGGAAAAGCAAGGGGAAGACCCAGCCTGGTCAACATGGTGAAACCCCGTCTCTACTAAAAATACAAAAATTAGCTGGGTGTGGTAGAGCACGCCTGTAGTCCCAGCTACTTGGGAGGCTAAGGCAGGAGAATCACTTTAACACAGGAGTTGGAGGTTGCAGTGAGCCGAGATCATACCACTGCACTCCAGCCTGGGTGACAGAGTGAGGCCCTGTCTCAAAAAAAAAAAAAAGTGGGGGAAGGGGAACACTGATCCTGATCATCTACTCCATATACTTACTATGTACCTACTATGTACACAGGAACGGTGGGCTTTACGCATGGCATTTATTCAGTGTATAGAGATCTCAGCATCACGTAGGAGTGGGGAGTTCTGAAGTTGGCCTTACTGGCGTTTGAGAAGTTTCTTGGTGCATTCTTCAGGTTTGCACCTCCAGACAAGTGTAAGTGCTATTGAATGCTGACTGTGTTCCAAGAACTAAGCCAGATGCTAGAAGACACGCAGTAAACAGTACAGATGCAGGTGCACATGTGAGGGTCCCCACAAGATCTGAGAGAAGGGAGGGGCCTTGCTGCAGTTCCCCTTTTGTAACAAAGGAGAGAGTATCATTGACCCTCTTCCTAGGAACTATGAGTTTGACTGAAATGTGTCCTGCCACAGGATCTTTGCTGCTGCTTCTACCTGATTCTTTGGATCTCCCTGCTGGTACCTTCTTGTCGTTCAGGTCTCAGCTCAAAATGTCTTCTCTGGCCAGCCAGTTTAAAGTCACTTGTGCTTGGAGTCTCCTCACTCTCTGCTTTATCCCACAGTTGCTTCTTATCACATATGGCTCTCTGAAATTAGGTATTCTTTACTTATATCTGTCTTCCCCACTAGAATGAAGCTCTGATGAAAAGGATCTTTTTGTGCTGTTCATAGCTTGTCTTCTAGTACCTAGCTTAGTTCCTGGCACATTGTAAGCATTCAATAACAGTTTGAATGAATGAATGAAAAAATGAAGGAATGAATGAACAAATGAAGGAATGAATGAATGCATTTTCCTAGAGGACTTCCGTTCTTCCCTGAGGGAAGTTATAGGTAGTATTGGTTTCTGGGGACTGTTTTTTGTTTGTTTGTTTTGTTTTTTGAGACAGAGTCTCACTGTATCCCCCAGACTGGAGTGCAGTAGCACAATCTTGGCTCATTGCAACCTCTGCCTCCCAGGTTCAAGCGATTCTTGTGCCTCAGCCTCCCGAGTAGCTGGGATTCCAGGAGCCGGCCACCATGCCTGGCTAATTTTTGTGTTTTTAGTAGAGACGAGGTTTCGCCATGTTGGCCAGGCTGGTCTCTAACTCCTGACCTCAGGTGACCCACCTGCCTCGGCCTCCCAAAATGCTAGGATTACAGGCATGAGCCACCACGCCCGGGCTTTTTTTTTTTTTTTTTTTTTTTTAAGACAGAGTCTTGCACTATCTCCCAGATTGGAGTGCAGTGGCGTGATCTCAGCTCATTGCAGCCTCAGCCTCCTGGGCTCAGGTTCAGGTGATCCTTTTACCTCAGTCTTCTGAGTAGCTGGGCCCACTGGTGGGTACCACCACACCTGGCTAATTTTTTAATTTTTTGCATAGATGTGGTCTCACTATGTTGCCCAGACTGATCTTGAACTCCTTGGGTTCAAGTGATCCTCACACCTTGGCCTCCCAAAGTGCTGGGTTTACAGGTGTGAGCCACCATGCCCGGGCTTGAGACTCTTAAGATGATGAGGCTGGAGGGAGTACTTGAGCCCTAGAGATTCCTTACTCCAGAGTGCCCTTGCTGCAGAGGTGGCCCTGGAGGGTCACTCCAGCAACCTGGCTGAGCTGATGGGCATCATCTGATACTAGCTCTGACCAACAGGCAACATGGACCTTAGTCTAAGGCACTGACCCCTCATCTCTGCATACACCAGAGATGATGAGATTTGGGTGGGGACACAGCTAAACCATATCAGCTCCCAGGATCCCTGTGTGAATGGGGTCTTTTTTGGTGTTTTAGGGTTGCACAGGGTGACCTCTTTAGCGGTGACCTCCTGCCACAACCCACAGGAGGTGCACATGGCCTGCGCATGCTGGTTTCCTGCAGTGGGAGGGGCTGGGGCACTCCTGGGACCTGTGCTTGGTAACTGGAGCTGGCCTGGCCCCGGGGATTGGGTGTCTGCCTTGGGTTTCAGGTGTATTAGGTTGTTCCTCATTGTGGAGTCTCATTACTAATGAAAAGCTCAGGTCGCAGTGCTGGTCCTTTGGGCTGTGATTGATCCTGGTGATAACATTTGGCACCCAGAGGCAGCCCTGTTTCCACTGAAGCATGTGGTGCTTGGCTGGCAGGCAGGCAAGCTGGCACCTGCCCTTAACCCATGAGGTGCTGGCCCGCTAGTAGGCACACCTTACCTGTGCCAGAATGTAGGTTGTAGCCAGACTCTGGGAGCCATCTGGGCCCCACAGGGGGCGTCATTTCCTCTGTTCGTTGAAACATTCCAGCTGAGTACTGGCTCAGGCTTCATCTCTGCCCCACTCTCCTTCCTCTCCCCAACATAAGCCTCTTTCTACATCCTAGAGCTCTTTCCATTTCCCCTCCTGCAGCTCTGGGCTTGCTAATCTCATCTTTCCCTAAGGGGGCCTGACAGCTGCTTCTGCTAACATTTAATAAAGCTCTGCGTGCCAGACCCTGTGTTATGGGTTTTACACCTTATCTCACAATCTTCAAAAAAAAATTCTCTGAGAATTCTCTGTCATCCCCACTTTACAGGTGAGGAAACTGAGGCAAAGATAGGCTAACTGGCTTCCCCAACACCGTACAGGTAATTAGTGATAAAGGCAGGACTGGAACTAAACTTGACCTCCTATTTGTGCTCTTAATGGCCAGGCCACTCTGTGTCTTGAGCCATACTTCCTCCATGTTTTCTAGAGCTTTCTAGGGAGGGAGACAGTGATGGGAAGGAGTGTTCTTTAGCGTGGATGTGCCCTGCCTCCTCCTCTCTGTAAGCGTCACAGCACCTCCACTGCTGAACTGGGGAGGCATCAAGTTCTTCCCTGTTTGCCCACCCAAGGCGAGCTAGCTTAGGAGCCACGTGAGTGCCGGGTGTCTCCCCTGCTGCATCCCTCTGTCCTGCCCCTGCCCCTGCCCCCGGTGCCCAGAGGAGGGCCCTGCCTGTCTTCCCAGTTCTGCAACAGCAATGCTCTCCCAGCACCCTTGGGCTCCAGTTGTGGCCTGGCAGCTGCTGGGGCACAGGCCACACAGCCAGAGTCACAGCAGGACGAGGATGGGGCCTGGGGCTGCCTCAGGCCATGGTTGCATGGCACCATCACTTCACTGAGGAACTTTTCTTGCCAATGTCTGTGAGGCATCAGGTGGCAGGACACGTCCCCCTGCTCTTAAGCCTCAGGCACACAGCCCTTCTCATGCTCTCTGGGGTTGGGGGGAGATCCCCCTCATGGAATTGCTTTTTTTTTTTTCTTTCTTTCTTTTGAGACAGGGTCCTGCTCTGTCACTCAGGCTGGAGTGCAGCCTCAACCTCCCAGACTCAGTGATCCCCCTGCCTCAGCCTCCCAAGTAGCTGGGACTATAGGTGGACACCATCACACCTGGGTTTTTGTTTGTTTGTTTATTTTTTTCTAGAGATAGGGTCTCACTTTCTTGTCCAGTCTGGTCTTGAACTCCTGGGCTCAAGCAATCCTCCCACCTCGTCTTCCCAAAATGTTGGGATTACAGGTGTGAGCCACTGTGCTTGGCCTATTTATTTATTTATTTATTTATTTAGAATTTGTTTTGGAATTGCTTCTTTATGCCTGGCACTATGCTGGCACTACGTGGCAGAGATTTAAAAAACAAGCAAACAAAACAAATGCTTTGTCAACCACAAAATGTATTCTCTGCCCCTTAGGTTATTTTTGTGTAGTTGAGACTAGAAGACAAAAATAGGGGCAGTAAGGGCAGGGAGCGATGGTTTAGGGGTCTGCCTTCCAGTCCCCTTGTTGAAGCATCTGGCCCACCAGCTTGGGGGAGCCATTAGGCAGCAGTGGCCAATCCTGAGGCACTTGAGGTTCACTAAGAAAAGGTGCGTGTGCTCTGCGGATACCCATGGGCTGAACTTGGAGTCTGGTCTGGACCCGTGGCTGTGCTAGGATCCACTGTCCCCAGCCCCAGCTGCAGTCAGCATGTTCATCATCCTTAGGCGTCTCTGCTCCTTTCTGCATGTTTGTCTACCTCATGCCCTGCTCATTACCAACTGGTCAGTCCCCTCTGCCCCGCCTGGAGTGAGCTGGTTTGATTGGCTTAGCTAAGCTTCCTTACCTCTGCTGGCCAGGTCACCCCGTGGGTCACCAGCAAACCTGTTAATGGTCCAGTGTGAACCTGCTTCTCCACAAAGAACATGCTGCACCCAGCCCTGCTTCTCTGAGCTGAGGTTTGGGGCTAAGCTGTTCTAGCCAGAAAGGTCCACAGGGTGTGGCAGGCACCATGATGGGCATATCTGATGTGCCGGGAAAAACAATCAGCTGCTCTCCATGCTTTGGGCACCTGGTTGGGAGAGGGCCCGTCTTTCTGACTTTCTCCTCCTGGGGCTCCTAGCGTCTCCAAGAACCTCTGCCAGAGCTGTGTAGAGGTGGTTTGCTTGTTTCTTAACACTTCTGTGCCCTATTTCTTTCTGTACCCAAGAAAGGAAGTAGACTGTCTTAAAGGAACACTGTCAGGGTGATGAATATGGACTTACTGGAATCATGAAGCATGCCAAGGAGCAAGGAGAAAATAGGCTATGGTGGGTGTCTTAGTCAGTTAGGGCTGGCTGCTGTAACAAAATGCCTTTAGCTGAGTAATTTAAAGCAAGAGAAATGTATTGCTCACAGTTTGGGAGGCTGGGAAGTCCAAGATCAGGGTGCCAGCAGATTCAGCGTCTGGTGAAGGCTGACACCAGAAGTCTCTGTGACAAAGTGGCACCTTCTAGCTCCATCCTCACATGGCAGACGAGGGAACAACTCCCTCAGGCCTCTTTTATAAGGGCATTAGTCCCACGCATAAGGGCTGTAACATCACGACTGAGTCACCTCCCAAAGGCCTCACCTCCCACCAGCACTGCACTGGGGATTAAGTTTCAACATGGGAATTCTGGAGGAACACAGACCTTCAGACCATAGCAGCGGGCTTCTCCCTGTGTGCCCCCTGCCTCACTTCTAGATGCTGCATAATGTCAGGGAAACCCCAACTCTACTAAAAATACAAAAAATTAGCTGGGTGTGGTGGGCGCCTGTAATCCCAGCTACTCGGGAGGCTGAGGCAGGAGAATCGTTTGAACCCAGGAGGCAGGGGTTGCAGTGACCTGAGATCGAGCCACTGCACTCCAGCCTAGGTGACAGAGCAAGACTCCATCAAGAAAAAAGAGAAAAGGTATCGGGTATGCCAGGGTGTGCGGGAAAAGGCGGTAAGATTCCTCAGCCTCCCAGGGTTGGGAAGCCTCTGGCCGAGTGAAGTATACCCTGGGTAGGTTTTAAGACACCACCTTTCCCGTCCAGCTCAGCTGTGGGATGTGGGAACATGAGTCAGTTACTTGGCTTCCCTGTGGCTCACAATGATAATACCTACTTCTGCCTACTTCATGGGAGCCGCATAAGAGCTGAGGGATTCCATAGCTCAGGGGTGTGCTATAAAGATAAGCACTATGCACCTGGGTGTGGTTTTGAAACTTCCTTGTGCCAAAGAGTGAGTAGGGCTGGGCGAACCCTGAGAATGTGCATTTCTCACACACTCTCTGATGCTGCTGATGCTGTAGTCCCTTGGCTGGCAAGGGTAGCTGGATAGCAGGGACCGGGACTCTGTAATGCCTTCCACTTCAGGGTTCTCTGGGCTGGTTTTCCTGACTCCCCAGGAAGCCTTTATTCAGCAGAGGGAAGGTAGGAGTGAGAGGACTACACTGTCACTGCTTCACAGACATCATTTAATTTATCCCACCACAGCCCTTGGGAGGGAAGTGGTGTTCTCCTTCTACACTTAAGAAAATGAACCTGGTGCGGAGGCTCATGCCTGTCATCCCAGCACTGTGGGAAGCTGAGGCGGGAGGATCACTGGAGCCCAGGAGTTCAAGACTAGTCTAGGCAATACAGGGAGACCTCATCTCTACAAATACTAAAAAAAAAAATTAGCTGGGCATGGTGGTGCACGCTTGTAGTCCCAGCTACCCAGAGGCTGAGATGGGAGGATCTCTTGAGTCCTGGAGGATTGAGGCTGCAGTGAGCCATGACTGCACCACTGCACTCCATCCCTGGCAACACAGTGAGACTCCATCTCAAAAAAAAAAAAAACAAAAAACCAAAAACGAAGCTAGGAGAAGTTAAGACTTGCCTGAAGTTACACAGCAAGTGCCAGAACCAGGATTTGGACCAGGTCTTTCTGACTCCAGGCCAATGGATGTTTCTTCCATGACATATATAGCTCTTGAACCTTCTTCTATCTAGTATTACCCACAGTGCTGTTAAAAATACAGGTTTCTGGGCCTCATCCTCAAATTATGATTCAGTAGGTCTAGGCAAGTCAAGGTCATTGTTTTTGTTTTTGTTTTAAGTCACCCCAGGTGATTGTAAAGCTGAAGCTCTGCAAAGCACACACTGAGAAACAGAGAACTCTTGTGCTCCCTCTCTTGACACTTCAGGTGCAAAACTTTTGTCCAAATGTAGTTCTCAAACTTATGCATGTGTGAGAATCACCAGGAGAGCTTATTGAAACTGACTGCGGGGCCCCATACCTAGAGGGCCTGATTCTATAGGTCTGAGGTAAGGCCCAATAATTTCTTTTTCTTTTCTTCTTCTTCTTCTTCTTTTTTTTTTTTTTTTTTTTTTGAGACAGAGTCTTGCTCTGTTGCCCAGGCTGGAGTGCAGTGGCACGATCTCAGCTCACTGCAGCCTCTACCTCTCGGGTTAAAGCGATTCTCCTGTCTCAGCCCCGCATCCCAAACCCGCTCCTGAGTAGCTGGGATTACAGGTGCCTGCCAGCATGACCAGCTAATTTTCATATTTTTAGTAGAGACGGGGGTTTCGCCATGTTGGCCAGGCTGGTCTCAAACTCCTGACCTCAGGTGATCCACTCACCACAGCCTCCCAAGGTCTTGGGATTACTGGCGTGAGCCACTGTGTGTGGCCGGAATTTGCATTTCTAACAAGTCCCAGGTGATGCTGATGTTGCGGGTCCAGGGATACACTTTGAGAACAGCTTGTTACTCAGGCGATATGTGGGCAGTAGCATCATGTTCATCTGGGAGCTTCCTGCAGCGTCTCAGGCCTTGCCCCACACCTACTGGATCAGAAGCTGCATTTTAACTCAATCCCTGCGTGATTCTCATGCACCTGGAAATTTGAGAAATATGCCCTTAGAGGTGCCAGAATGTTAAACCACTGGAGGCAGAGATAGATGGAGAATCTCTCTTCTTCCCACAGATACTAAAGATGCAACAAAAAGGGCTGACTCTCTGGGTGTGCACCCAGGTGGGGCTGATGAGGACCGAAAAGAGGCGAGATGTGGATAGAGGACTCTTCCCTGAGGGAAGGCAGAGAGAACAGAGGAAAACCTGAAGAAAGGAGGTGGCTTCAGAGGAAAGGCATTCATCTGGGCCATAAAACAGCTGAGATTACAGGGGTGGGGAGCAGGGGTGGGGAGGGGGTGCCCTGGAGCTGAAGCCTTCAGTGGGAGGACAGTGATAGGTGAACACGCATGTGAATAAACAGTTTGCTAAGCAGCTGCGAGGGCTGGCCAAGGTGAGAAAGCATCCGTCTGCATAGGCCTCAATAAGGCCAGCGTGTTGACTTTGTCCTGCAGTGCTCAGCAGTGGAAAAAACCAACAGCCACGTAGGGAGAGGGAAGGAGCCACGATGGGCACGGGTTACTGGGGCCAGGGCTTGACTGGTAGGTGGACACAACGGAAGGTCCAGGCCATGTGGGAACAGAGCCCAGAAGCAATAGATTCCTCTTGAAGATCCTTGGGCTGTTAACCTTTTTTAAATTTAAGAAAGGTTGTATGGGTGGGGAGGGAGGAAGGAAAATCCTTCAGAAGACATAGACTTACTCTGTTTCTTCCATCATATGTGAATGGATATGGATAGCCAAAAGGTGAATAAAACACATGTTCCCAGGTGGCCAGTGAGACCTAGGTTGCAAGATGGTGGGGTGTGGGTGAGGCCGGAGAGTGCTGTGAGCCCCAAAATTCCCCAGCCTTGGTCCCCCGCCACATAGCTAAGAAGTAAGGGAGGAGGGAAGGAGTCACCACCCAGCCTCACTTCCAGTGGAGTACCCTGTCTCCTTGTCAGTCCTGTCTCTGGGGACAGTTGCCTGCTTTCATGTCTCCCTCCATCTCCTCTTCTCTCACAGGGAAAAATTCACCTTAATATTGGAAGTTCCTCTCCTAGCAAAGTCCTTCTCAAGCATCCACAGGCAAACAGAAAACTAAGCAGAGTTAGGGCTTCCATGCCTAGCCAACTACACATGACTCTCCTCTCGCTCCCCTAAGAACCAGTGCAAGGGGCAGCATGGGCTCTGGCACAGATGGACCTGTGTTGGAATCTCTGCACGTGCTGTGCTGACCCTGGCTAGCTGTTGACCTCTCTGAGCCCTTGTTTCCTTTCCACTAGGCTCTCTGAGGGCAGAGGCCACGTCTTTTTCACTGCTCTGTCTGCACTGAGCACTATGCAGGGCACATAGGAAGTTCCCGTAAATGTTTGTGGGATAAAGGAAATAAAACCTTCTCTCTTCCTGTCCCCCTTGTGATGGCTTTGCACAAGGCACTGTCCTTGGCCAGGTTTGCTAGGCTAGTGTGAGGATAAACCAGGTATATTACAAATTGGAGAAAACCTCTCGTTCTTGGGAGAAGGTGCTATATCATGAAACAAGAATGTCTTGATTCCCTTCTATGCCAAGTACTGGGGAGAAACAGGTGCGTGATAACCACTGATCCAGGCAGGAATAAGCATACTACTGCCTCCCAAGGCCTGATGCCTCTCTCCTTCTTTCCTTCCTTCTTCCCTCCTCCTCTTCACTCTTTCTCTGCACACACGGAAGAATGGCTGCCAGGCATTGCCCATTTGGAAAAGTACAGCTCAATGGCTATGAATCAGCTTGGGCAGGCGAAAAATGATTCACTTCTGACCAAATCGATTTAGTTCAGGTTATCCGTTCTGCATCTTTTTTCCCTTGTAATTAAATGATGATTGGTCTTGATGGTGGGAAGGAAAAGACAGAATTTAATTTGTTTGCCTTTGTAGAAATCTGGGGACAGCACGGATAAGGGAAGATGTCTCCCATTTGGCAAATAACTGATGCGGAGGTGGAGTGGCAGTGGTGATGCTGGCACCTTCAGGCCTCCTGGGCCAGGCAGTGCAGCTGGTGGTAGACAGTTCAGAAGTCTACCATGTTCCCATCTGAAACTTGTGGCTGATCCTGCCCACTCCTGACCTTGCTCCAGGGAGTACACAAAGACGTAAGCTTAATTCACCCACTAGATGTAGCTCTTGAATCCCTGGGCATAGTGCCTGGTATAGTTAGGGTTGAGGAGAGGCATGGTGAGCAAATCAACCTCCTCATCTCTCTGTTGTCACTCAGAGTCAAGCTGGCTGCTGCTGGTGGTGCTGACTTCTCTTGCTGCAGATTTCTCCAATATGTTTCTGCCCTGGACGCGTTTGTCAAATCCCTCGTGTTTCTTGTGTCTCGTGGCAGCTTAGCTCCTCCAGCCCTTGGATGAAACAGCGTGGGAACTCTGTGCTTCCTCTCCCTCCCGCAGTGACATGCCATGCCACTACCTCTTCATCTGGTCCTATGACAGTCACTCACAAGCACCCGCATGTACCCAGCCCTGCACTAGCTCATGACAGCTGTAGTCAATTGGGTCAGGTGCTGTATCTCATCCAGCTCCCTCAGCAACCCTCTGAGATATTGGTAACATCCCTGATGAAGACATTTACTGAGGCGGAAATGGAGGCTCAGTGAAGCAAGGTGCCTGATGTTATAGCAATGAGCTATGAGTGGCCAGAGTAAGGAGATAAGCTCAGGCCTGACGCCAAAGCCCATGCTCCTTCTAGTCAACCACAGCGCCTCCTGTGGTGAATGGGTGAGTCAGCAACCAAGATGCACGAGGCCTTTTTGGTGGGCCTTGGCTGGGTGCTGAGGCTTCAGGTACGATCACGGGTTGGAAGAGCCCTCCTCTCTCCACGGTCTGGCACTATGACCCCTTCTGGTTATTAACAAGGCAGAGAGAGAGAGGCAAGAAAGCAGGCAAATAATGCGGGTTGCTATTCCTAGAGATTAGAATTTCAGGAAGGATAAACACAGCATTCACTCCAGAAGTATAAATAGGAAGACTTCACACATGACTAGAATGAGACGTGTTTTAAGTCTGTTGAGTAAGGCAGTGATGAAGTAGATGTCCCCAGATTCACTCTTCTCCTCCTGGTCCCCAAGGCCCTTCACTTTTGGCAACTTTCAGCTCAGGGAGGAAGGAAAGCCCCTTTCAAAGCTTCAGATACTTCCTTAAGGTCAGTTCCTGCTTAAAGAAGGCCTTTACATTACTTCATCCCTTTGCCAAATTAAACTGAAAGGAAACCTTTCAAGTATGATTGATTGCATGGCCCTTTCCTGTTCATTTCTCATGGGTGCCCTTTCTAACTTTCTTGCTTTCTTCCTTTCTCCAGGTGTTGACTTTAAGATGAAGACCATAGAGGTAGACGGCATCAAAGTGCGGATACAGATTTGGTGAGTTGGTGGGGAGGAGGAGGAGGCAGATGTAGGAGGAGAGTACCTCGGGCTGCTCCTTAGCTGCCCCTGCCATGTGTAAAATTCCTAGGCTTCACCTGGGATAACCGACCACCTCTATGATGGAGAGAAGCAAAGTCTCAGAAGCCTATCTCTTCCTATGAGCCTTAATCTCCAACCTCTAAGAAACTTTATGGGATTGACTACAAGCACCAAAGGGCAGGAATGAGAAGGAATTGGCACACTAACCATGGGGAATTTGTCTCAGGATTAGGCTTTGCCCTTGGGCTGTGCCACACTGTGTTAAGATTGGAAGGCAGGAGGCTACACCCCCCATCATTTAGGGTGAGACCCTGAGAGAGTTCCTCAGGACAGCACGGTGCAGTTTCCACAGTAGCAGAGGGTGCTGCTGTGGCTCTCTGCCTGAGTCTTGGAAGCACTGCCTTTGCCAGGGTTTAGAGCTCCCTCTCAATTCCACAGCAGTATGGGCACTGCCTTCAGAGGTCCCATAGGGACTGGGGGTGTGGCAGCATCCCCTGCCAACTCCCATCCAAACAAATCTGGCCACAGTGGCCAGATTCCAGAGAGCTGTCCAAGGCCTGTTCTGGCTGTGGCTTCTGGTGTCTGCCAGGAGGGCAGTTGGCAGGAGGGGCCAAGGCCCCGCAGGCCTGGTCAGCACCAGCACAGATGACCAGGCCTCTGACTGCAGATCCCCGTGGGGATCCAAGCACCTCTGGTTTTTCACCTGCAGCTCCCCAGTTTTTCCTGCAAGAGGACAGCTCTGCTCTTCCCCTCCCTGTCTGTTCCCATGGTCCCTGCCCCTCTGAGGGACTGGCTTTCTCCCACAGGGACACTGCAGGGCAGGAGAGATACCAGACCATCACAAAGCAGTACTATCGGCGGGCCCAGGTAAGCCACCACGTTGAGGGTTTCAAAGTGGGAAGGTGCCACCCACATTCCCAGCTCTGGGTATCTGAGATGTCTGTGGCACGGATCCCCTAAACACGGTTCGCCTGCTTCGAGGAGTGCAGGGCATCTTTCAGCTGTTCACTGATCATTTGTCCGTCCATTGTTCATGGCTCAGTCACTGCAGGCAGCCCCTGCCCTCACCCCTGATTTCTGCCCTCCATCCTGGGTCAAATATCCGGGTCATAGCATGTGGTGCCTTCCTGCTGTAGAGAGTTCTGTGACGGGCCTGGGAGGCGGCAGTGGTGGGGTCTGAGAGAAGAGACATTTCTGGGTGCTGAGCAGGGAGAAGGGAGAGTGGGACCCAACCTTTAAGGTTCCACGGCCCTTCTGTCCCCATGACTGCACTCTCTCTGTGCGTGTCACATACATCTCTCTATTTCTCTCTCTCTCAGGGGATATTTTTGGTCTACGACATTAGCAGCGAGCGCTCTTACCAGCACATCATGAAGTGGGTCAGTGACGTGGATGAGGTAGGAGATGCCACCTCACTGCTGGGGCGCAGAGAGGGTACCTCACCGGGGAAGGCAAGGCGAGGGCCAGATGGGAAGGCCGGAGCTCTCAGGGTGGGCGAGCAAATGCTTCCAGGAAGCTTTGCCTTCCACAGCCCTGGATGAAGACCTCTGGGTGAGTAAGACATGGGGAAGAAACCGAAGCTGCCATGCCTTCACTCTCCATACCCTGCCAGGCCTCCGTGGCTGTGTCTTCCCCAGAAATGAATTAGTTCCAAGTCTGCCCTATGAGCAGCTTCTTTCCTGGAATCTTGGACCAGATGGAGTTGCAAGATTGGGATCTAGTGCTGGCTCTGCACAATCGCTGTGGAGCCTTGCGAAGCCATTTGAATCCTCTGGGTCCCCAATTCCTGTAGAATGAGGGCTGGACTTACATCCAATGTCCTTTCCAGCTCTGATACCAGTGGTCCAACCCAAGGAAGCACCAGTCTTAGCCAGAGTGTCTTCTACCCTGAGCTGTCCCCATGATACCCTTGAAGTCAGCCATGGCACTTGGGGAAGTCTGGCACCTGCATCCAGTCAGCCCACCCTGTCCCTAGGGCTCTGGAACTGGTGGTGGGCTGGAGGCAGTGCAGACTCTGTGGGGAAAATGGGGCAGGGGACAGCACTCACTGGCTGTTCTGCCCATCCTTTGTCCCTAGTACGCACCAGAAGGCGTCCAGAAGATCCTTATTGGGAATAAGGCCGACGAGGAGCAGAAACGGCAGGTGGGAAGAGAGCAAGGGCAGCAGGTAAGTGGAGGGAAAAGGCAAGTCCACCCCAGGTCCTCTGCTGGGCCTCTAGGGCCAGTCCTGAGCACGGGGATCCAGGGGTGGGTTCCCCAGCGGCAAGTCCTCCCACGTGTCCCCAGCACCCCAAGGCCCTGGGGGAGTGGCCATCCTCGGAAGGCTTGTTCTCTGGGTTTCAGGACAGAAGCACAGAGATTCAGGGTCCATCCAGAAACAAAGATGTCATAGGCAGCAACTCTCCCAAGTCCAGGTCCCCAAATGCAGGATTGCCCTCTGCTTAAGAGATCATCCCTGTGTTAGTGATGAAGGACTTCAGCTTGTCAACTTCTCTGACAGCATCCAGGCCTAGCTGCCATGTTATGGTCAGGAAATGATCTCCCATCCCACCCCACACTTCCCCACTCCTGTCCTTCTTACCCAGGAAAGAGCCAGGAGGCAAATGAGGAGACAAAGAGCCACAGTTGGAGAAGCCATGGGGGCGGAAAGGGTAGGAGGATGGCACTGAGGAAATGTCCAAGCTTGCAGGGAGACCATCCTCCCAGAGTGCAGAAAGAAATATTGGTCATTATTTTTTTCTTTTTCTTTTTTTCTTTTTTTTTTCCCGAGACGGAGTCTCGCTTTGTCACCCAGACTAGAGTGCAGAGGTGCCATCTTGGTTCACTGCAACCTCTGCCTCCTGAGTTCAAGCAATTCTTCCGCCTCAGCCTGCCAAGTAGCTGAGATTACAGGTGCATGCCACCACGCTTGGCTAATTTTTTTGTATTTTTAGTAGAGATGGGGTTTTGCCATATTGGCCAGGCTGGTCTCGAACTCCTCACTTCAGGTGATCCACCAGGTCTCCCAAAGTGCTGGGATTACAGGCGTGAGCCTCCGCACCCAACCAAGATTGGTATTTCTGAGACAAGTTATCCACCCAGTCCGTGGATCTCAAGAGTTTTCCTCTCCCTTCTTAGTCAATAGCATTCCATTAGTACTTAAAATGAAACTGATTGTTTGGTATAAAATATAAGACATGGTCATTGACCAATTTGAAAGTAGAGGCAAAGCCTACTAGGATAGTATTTATTGAGCACTCTGTGTGGCACTGTGCTAAGCCAAGCTCTTTTAAGTGCATGACCCCATTTAATCATCCCACAACCATGGATGGGAGACACTCTCAGTCTCCTTTAACAGAAGATAAAGCTGGGGCTTACAGAGAATGAACAACTTGTCCAAGGTTGCACAGCTAGCCGTCGGTGGCAGTGCTGCTACTCAGGTCTGGGACTGTGGGACTCCAGAGCCCATGTTTTGTATGAGGATGCCACACTGCCACAATGGATGGTGTCTTTATCTCCTGATATATGATTGTGTGTTGAGGGGTGTGGGGTGGCAGCTGGAAGAATGGAGAGGTGTATTTGTGGAGGATCTTCCCCCATTCTCTGCTACCCTGTCTTGGAGCTCCCAGTCCCATCTGAGAAATTATCTACTCTGAGAAATCGTCACAACACAGCATGGTTAAGTGCAGTGGCAGAAGCCTGTGCCTGGTTGTGTGGGCTCCTCCCCTGCCTTACTCTCTTTCAGAAATGTCCTTCTCTTGCAGCTGGCGAAGGAGTATGGCATGGACTTCTATGAAACAAGTGCCTGCACCAACCTCAACATTAAAGAGGTGAGAGCCCTGGCGACCAGGCACCTGCTCTCAGGCTGAGTCCAGCAGAGGCGGGAGGAGGAGCCATAAGATGGACCTCATCCCTTGGGCCCCTGCAGGGTTGCCAGAGGAGAGGAGGAGATGCTGGACTAACCTGTGCCCTTTGGTTTCCAGTCATTCACGCGTCTGACGGAGCTGGTGCTGCAGGCCCATAGGAAAGAGCTGGAAGGCCTCCGGACACGTGCCAGCAATGAGTTGGCATTGGCAGAGCTGGAGGAGGAGGAGGGCAAACCCGAGGGCCCAGCGAACTCTTCAAAAACCTGCTGGTGCTGAGTCCTGTGTGGGGCACCCCACACGACACCCCTCTTCCCTCAGGAGGCCCGTGGGCAGACAGGGGAGCCGGGGCTTTGCCCTGCTGCTGTCCTCTTATGTGATGACCCTATTGAGTATCAGTAGCCACTACTCCCCCTGCCTGGCCCTGAGAGCGGCTCTGCTGTCATCTCAAGCAGCCCCTGCCCCCAACCTGTCCACCCTGGAGTGGTCTTCTTCAGCCTGTTTCCCCAGCCACAGGCCTGCTATGACCCCTACGATGTGCCGCAAACACCGACTCACCACCCCGCACCCCCCAGACAACGGCTGGGGCTGGAGTCCAGGCCACATTCAGCTCCTCCTTTCTCCGTGCATCTTGTCTCCTCTCGGCTTTTTCTCTCTTCCCCTACTTCTCTTTCTCTGACCCCTCCCCTCCAGTGCGTTTTGTATCAAAGCCCCTCAAACCTCCTCCCCTGTGTGTCCTGCTGTATGGCGGCTGTCGCAGCTCGTTTTCCTTCCTTCCTAACCTGTCGGAGGGGATGGACCCAGTCTCGTGGGGAGGTTCCACCCTTGGATCCAGGAAGAACCCTCCACCCTGCCTCGTGGGTGGGCCAAAGGCTACAGGGTGCTTCTTCCTCTTACCCTCCCCACTGTCCTTCATGTGCCATGGGCCTGCCTCCCCAGTGACCTGCGAAAGTGGAGCATCGAGGTAGGAAGGAAATGGCAACTGGGGAGTCCTTGAGCCTGGGGCCGCCCTACCTCTACCCACTCCCCCTCCAGAGCTTTGCCCTTGCTTGGCTGCCCGCCTGCCCCTTTGGGGAACTGAGCTCAGAGGCAGGTGCTTCAGAGAAGGAAACAAAATGAGGGGTGGCAGGGATAAAAAGTCACCTCCATTCTCTACCTCCCATGCAGCATGAACACAATTTCTCTCCACCTGACTCCTGAATTTAAAGACGTGGACCAAGGCCTGTGGGTACTCCAGGGGCAAGGAGAGCCCTGGAGTCAGTGACACTGTCAGGCCAACCATGCACTCCAGAAAGGGCAGCATTTGGAAATGAAGGACTTGTATCAGGTTAAGAACAAGGGAGAGCTGGCCAGGGATGGCAGTTTGCACAGCAGAGGGGAATGTAGCAACAGCAGGGCCTCCTGGGCCCCATCTTCCATTTCTTAGGTAAGAAGAGCATTTCCTCAGACTCCCAGGCAGAGGACTGAGCCCAGCCTTCAGCAACCAAGGTTCTCCTGGGACCCAAAGTTTATGGGAGAAGGGCAAATCCTTCATGGGAAGAGAGAAGGCAGGCCCTGGGTAGAAACGCTTGGTGCTGTTCTCTTCGGCCTTTAAGACAAAGCGCTCATCTTGCCCTCTAGCTCCCAATAGGCTTGAGGGTTTGCCAACTGCACTGTGGCTACAGGTGGAGGGAAGAGGACTCCCTCCTCCAGAGTGCTATGTTCAGGAAGTTTCTTTAACCCCATATGGCCCAAGAGTAGCTTGTAGGAGGCCCTTTGAAGATGGAACAAGTAATTTACCAGTCCTACTGGGGTTTCTGCCCGCCTTCCCAAGGTGGGCGAGGCCTAGGAAGAGAGTTGTTCTTAAGCCACACATTAGCTGCATTGCGTGGCTGCAGCCAAAACAAAGAACTGGGTATTGAGCATTCATCAACTAAGGACCAAAATCCAGGGCACACATATGTGAAGGGTAAGAACGCCACTTCCTTACTCCTCCAAAAAGAGGTGGGGATAGAACCACCAAACCTTTCCTCCTGACTTACCAAACCAGGAAACAGCAGGAGAGGGTGGCTCAGGACTTAGGGACAGGGTATGGGTTAGATAGTGGAAAGCAAAGGAGAGCAGGAAGTTATAAATCACTGGTTAATGAGAAACGGAGAGAGCTGACTCTAGGATGAAGCTGTGACTAGGCTGGAGTTGCTTCCTTGAGGATGGACTCCTTGGTACCAAGACCTATGCCACATCACACTGGGGCTAGGGAGGTGGGTGATGCCAGCCCTCAGTCTGTCTTCAGCCAGGGACTTGAGAAGTTATATTGGGCAGTGGCTCCAACCTGTGGACCAGTATTTCAGCTTTCCCTGAAGATCAGGCAGGGTGCCATTCATTGTCTTTCTCTCCTAGCCCCTTCAGGAAAGGACTATATTTGTACTGTACCCTAGGGGTTCTGGAAGGGAAAACATGGAATCGGGATTCTATAGACTGATAGGCCCGATCCCCACAAGGGCCATGACTGGGAAAAGGTATG
This sequence comes from Theropithecus gelada, assembly GCF_003255815.1. Classification (NCBI taxonomy): domain Eukaryota; kingdom Metazoa; phylum Chordata; class Mammalia; order Primates; family Cercopithecidae; genus Theropithecus; species Theropithecus gelada. The sequence continues at coordinate 66,239,751 of NC_037675.1, read as the reverse complement.
GGAGCAGAAGGAGAATCGGGATTTTAGGGTGCAGCTATGCTCACCCTAAACTTCTGGTGGCCTGGGGCATGTCTTGAGGCCCAGACTGTTGAGCAGGCGTTCCTGGCCTGTTTACTCGTCACCACCTCTGCACCTGCTGTATTGAGACTCCAGCCAGCCCCAGGCACGCCACCTGCTCCTGAGCCCCCACTATCTCCCTGTGACGGGTGAACTTCGTGTACTGTGTCTTGGGTCCATATATGAATTGTGAGCAGGGTTCATCTATTTTAAACACAGATGTTTACAAAATAAAGACTATTTCAAACCACCGGTGTGGCTGCCTGGATGAGTCCCTGGGGGTAGGTCTCACTTGGACCCTGGCAGTGATGTGGGAGGGAGAGAGGCAGTGCTGGTAGAAGCAGCTCCAGAAGTGATGAAGGCAACAGTGGTTGTCTTCCCTTCTCTACCTTCCCTAGCACCACCTGCAGGGAGGCCCAAAGAAAAGCCCCATTGCCCTGGCACTGCAGAAATAAGATGAAACACAGTTATTGAGAGGATGCTGAACATCTATGAGCAGGAATATTTTTTTTTGTTTTGTTTTTTGTTTTTTTTGAGACGGAGTCTTGCTCTGTTGCCAGGCTGGAGTGCAGTGGTGCGATCTCGGCTCACTGCAAGCTCTGCCTCCCGGGTTCACGCCATTGTCATTTTAGTAGAGATGGTTTCACCATGTTAGCCAGGATGAATGAGCAGGTTTTAAAGCCAAGATGGTCTCATCTGTTTGTGTGGGTGAGGAATGGGTCTTCCTGAAGGCATGAAGAGGGACTGGATAATCTTTCAGATTTGTGATTGGATACCTCAGGGGAGCAGAGGCAGACTGGGAGCTCAGGACTGCAGGTATTTCATACTTTGGGATATGGAATTGATGGAGGTGGAGAATATTGGGGATAAGGATTGAATGAAGAAAGGAGTAGGACAATGCAGGACAATAGTAGTCTTAAGATCTTCACTACACTTTACAGGGCACTAGTGATAGATAAACTCTTCTGACCCTAACCATCACTGTGTGAGATGGGGAGGGTGGTTATCTATCCATGTCCCACAGGCAAGGAAACAGATGCTCAGAGAACTTAAAGATTTGGCCGGGTGCAGTGGCTCATGCCTGTAATCCCAACTCTCTGGGAGGCTGAGGCAGGAGGATTGCTTGAGCCCAAGAGTTTGGGACCAGCCTGGGCAACACAGACACTGTCTCTAGAAAAAATTAGCTGAGTGTGGTGGCTTGTGAGGCTGAGGCCAGTGGATCACTTGAGCCCAGAAGGTCAAGGCTGCAGTTGCCCCATTGCACTCCAGCCTGGGTGACAGAGAGAGACCCTGTCTCAATAAAAAGAGCTTAAAGATTTGCCTAAGGGTCCCAAGTAACAGCGGCAAAATTGTGGTTGGAAACCACTGAATTGGAATCACTGGAGGGCAAAGTTTTGGCATCTCTAGAAAAATCCCTACAAACAATTCTCATTTATAGTCAGAATTAAGAACTACCAACCCAGGCTTTCTGCCTAAGCCAGTGCTGTGTCCAGAGCAAGCACTGTCCTGCAGAAAGCCATGAGAATCACACGCTGTTTAGTGTATGCTTAAAAGTTGTAAGCTTTTGGAAAGTGAGGCCAGTTTGAGGTAAATTTGGAGACAGAGATATTTTAGGAGAGCCTCACTAAGTATATTCCATTAGGAAAGGTGAGAACCGAGCCGAGATCGGCTCACTCCACTGCACTCCAGCCTGGGCAACAGAGCGACACTCTGTCTCAAAAAAAAGAGTCTAAAGGGTCCAAGGTCACACCAGGAGAAAAGGGATGGCATGTACCTAAGGAAGAGGGAACCCCCCACTACAGAAGCTCAGGAACTCCTATGGCTTTCTTGAAGAAGGCTTGCAAAAGAGCAGAGAATAAGAGGTGTCTCTGGAGGCCCAGAGAGTACTAGGGGGAAGCTCTTGGTATGCATATAAATCTGGCAGGTTACAGTTTTGCCCACTATCAGTGCCAAGTCCTTGTGACTCAGTGGCTTGGTAGGGACTCTTATTGGTTGTTTCTAGGAACTCCACCCAGCTTCAGCAGGGGACACACTTCCCGCTACACTGACTGTCACTCCTTCTGCCCACTTAGGTAGTGGAAACTTGTTTTTAGGGAGCAGTCAGCTGAGACACATGGTCCCTGTGTACTTGAACAGCCATGGAAAAGCTGCAAGGCAGCTCAGCGCTCCCTGGCGAGTAGCTCCTTCATCTCATCTCAACAAATCAGATTCTCAAGACCAGCTGCTCCCCAGACTTGCTTATTCTTTGTTCAAGGAGACCGTTCCCAATGGATGTGACCCTGTAAAAACACTCTAGTAAACATTTGCTTTGTTATTGAAATTTCACTCTAAAATCCCAAAGCTAGGTCAAACCCCACTGCTAGTTTTACTGAGGAAGAAATCAAGGCTTTTTTTTTTTTTTTTTTTTTTGTGAGACGGAGTCTCGCTCTGCCGCCCAGGCTGGAGTGCAGTGGCGGGATCTCAGCTCACTGCAAGCTCCGCCTCCCGGGTTCCCGCCATTCTCCTGCCTCAGCCTCCCGAGTAGCTGGGACTACAGGCGTCCGCCATCTTGCCCGGCTAGTTTTTTGTATTTTTTAGTAGAGACGGGGTTTCACCGTGTTAGCCAGGATGGTCTCGATCTCCTGACCTCGTGATCCGCCCACCTTGGCCTCCCAAAGTGCTGGGATTACAGGCTTGAGCCACCGCGCCCGGCTCAAGGCATTTTTAAAAGAGTAACTTGTTGAGTTGGCGGATGCTTGGAAGAATGAAGTGGCTTAGGGTCTTTTCAGTTTCTGTGGCTTCCAGGGGTCCTCTGAGATGGCCCTTAGCAGACGTCCTGCGATGCACTGCATGGCTCTTGTTGAAAGCATCAGGGTGGCCTGCCTGTGTCTGGAACTACAGCAGTTTCAACTTCCTCCACACTTCCTTCTCTGGGAAGGTGACCAGCACAAACCCGCTCTGAAAAGTCTTGGGGACCGAATCTCTGTCTGAGAGGGAGGTAGGTGCAGTTCACCCAACTGTTCTGTGACTCCTCTTCACCATTCTCGCAGCAATGACTGAGCCTCATGACTTGGGGGCTGGAGGATGAGGTGGAGGTGGGGGATATAATATAGGAGACGGTACAGTGCAGGGGCAGAGGCCAGTGCGTTCTCCAGGACAAGTGGCACCATGCACTGAAAAACTTCTCAAGATAAACACAACTTTGTCTCTTCAGCCTGGCAAGAGCTGAGGCACTGAAAGCTTGTTTTTTCCCCTAGAAAATGACATGCTCTCCTCCTAAGGGTCCCTTTGATTTTGTCCTGGTGGAAAGCAACAAAAAGAACGTGAACAGGAATATGTATATTTCAGTCGTCATCTGAGTCCTGTGGACAGGAGGCTCAGTTCTCTTCTTCATCTTTCAGATCTCCGCAGACCCTGCCCTCTCTCTGTACAATTCAGAGATTGACACTCAGCAGGCATTCAATAAACGTCTGTGTCAAGTGAGAACAGCTTGATGGGGCAAGTAGGAGTCAATCCTGCATCCTCCCTCCCTTTTTTTCCTCTCCATTCGACCTTTAGGGCTCTGGTTTCCTGTAAGTAGTGAATTATTTACCTCTGCTCATAGATATCAAATTGGCCCTTCCCAGGGTGCAGCAGGGTGGGGTGGGGAGGCGGCTTTGTTCAGTCTGTTAATAGGAGGAGCAAACTTCCTTGTTCAAACAGCACTTACAGGTGGGGGCCTGTTTTTGCTAAGTCATCCTGGGGATGCTCAAAGCTCCATTGTTAGATCCTTTTGTCCTCCTTCCTGGCTCCTCCTTCCTCCCCACACCTCGAATAGACTCATAAGGGGCTCAGGCCTCTCTGCGGGGCTCACTCTGCGCTTCACCATGGCTTTCATTGCCAAGTCCTTCTATGACCTCAGTGCCATCAGCCTGGATGGGGAGAAGGTAGATTTCAATACGTTCCGGGGCAGGGCCGTGCTGATTGAAAATGTGGCTTCACTCTGAGGCACAACCACTCGGGACTTCACCCAGCTCAACGAGCTGCAATGCCGCTTTCCCAGGCGCCTGGTGGTCCTTGGCTTCCCTTGCAACCAATTTGGACATCAGGTGAGGGGTCCCTCCTTGTAGTGCACCAAAGGTGTTGGGTTGGTGTAGCTCAAGTGGGATAAGGGGAGAGGCTGAATGACCATGTTGGAGTGTCTGGAATAATGGGGTATGTTTTGTTAAGCTAGGTCTTTAGGTGCATGTGACATACCAAGGGAAGGTATGTATTTTTTAAGATTAAACACTGAGGCTGTGTGATTTTTATAGTTTACTGTCTTTCTACTATATTACTCCATGAGGGCTGGTGCCAGGTCTGTGTTTCTCTCCACTGTGTCCTCAGTGCCTAGGGCATAGAAAGCACTCATTAAGTATTTGTTGAAGAAATGAGTGGAGAAAATAGAGGCCAGGAATCAAACAAGAATTGGACAGACTCAAGAGATCTTAGCTCTAGCTGGACTTGGTTTTGCTATTTAATGGCTCTGTGCCCTCGGAAAGGGTGCTTCATTTTTTGGTTTAGTTTCCTCATCTGTAAACTGGGGATAATACCACTTAGCTCATAGGATTATGATGTTTAGGGGATAGGATATACAAAAGTAACTTGAAGAATATTAAGTACTTTGCAAATGCAAGCAAATTGGTTATTTAGATTGAGGATGATTTTTGTTGGTTTAAATTAGCCAAGTGGAAAGAGAATAAGCGGGAAAGAGAAAGGTTTTCAACAGGCACGTGCCTCCTCTGGGCATCACATGAACCTCTCTATTTCAGATTAATGGGTCAAGTTGTTATAGATCTTCAGCCCACATACCTTGAGTTCTCTTTTAGGGATTCTTCTATTTCCACCTATGATTTTAATGTACAAGCAGGGAGAATGAACCCAAGTGAACCCTCTCATTATAATCCCCTTAGTTCAATTCACAGTGGCATGAAGGCATGGAAGAGAGGAAAGCAGGAAGGCTGAAGCATCACTGGCTGTGACAAACCTGAGCCCAAACTGTTCACTGCTCTCACTGTTCTTCCCTAAGTTTTCTGTCTGGCCTTCTAGAGCAGGAGAGATAGGACTGGCAAACCTTCTTTCGAGATGTCCCTCCAGCCCCAGAAGTACCTCCAGCCTCACACCATCACTTCAGCCTAGCAAGTTGCTGGAGGGAGTCTATAACCTACCAGGAGCCAGCCAGCCATTTGCATTAAGAAATAGAAGTCTGCCAGGGTGCAGAGGCTCACACTTACAATCCCAGCGCTTTGGGAGGCTAAGGTGGGCAGACTGCTTGAGCTCAGGAGTTCAAGATTAGCCTGAGCAACATGGTGAAACCTTGCCTCTACAAAAATTGCAAAAATTAGCCAGGCGTGGTGGCATGTGCCTGTAGTCTCAGCTACTTGGGAGGCTGAAGTGGGAGGATCGCTTGAGCCTGGGAAGTCGAGGCTGCAGTGAGCTATGATTGTGCCACCGCACCCAGCCTAGGTGACAGAGTGAGGCCCTGTCTCAGGAAAAAAAACAAAAACAGAGAAGTCTACTAGAGATCAGCTCTGGGCTCATGATGTCATGATGGCCTGGAACTGACTGAACTAGTTTGTTCTCACAGGTCAGAAGCAGGAACTTTCTCCCAGAGGAAGATATCCGCCTCTTAAATTGGAAAGGCAGAGGTGGAAAAGAAGGGTTCCCACGGGCCTTCTGGGTTGTCATGAGTGGGGATGCTGAGAGGGAATAGGACAGGGATGGCAGTGGGGAGGGAAAGGCAGGGACCAGATTTTCAGCCAAAGCATGTGTAGCTGAGAGCAGTGAGTGGACAGGAGGTGCAGCAGTCTTTGGGTAGCACCCTACTCGTGAAAAGAATGATAATTACATACAACCTTTAGCCATCAAGCACTTATTTCCTCAATGCCCCCTTCCGCTGGCCTATTCCCGAACCCTAAATCCTGTATCCTATTTAGTTCACTCCTGTTGGTACTAAGTAGTTCCATTTAGAGTACACATTCATTATTGCCTTGAACTTGCTCTGCTGTTATGGCACCTGAAAACTAGATGTCCTTGGATGGGGGTCTTCCTTCATCAAAGCTTCTTCCCATTTGTACTTCAGTTCTAGGACAAGGCAAGAAGAAAGCAAGAAGCTGTAAATCCCATTCCTCTGGGTCTCAATTTCACCCTCAGTTCAAGGAGCTGAATAGGCAGAGGCAAAGGCTATACTCAACACATGTGCAATTGAAAGCAGGCGAGGCAAAACCAGGGCAGAGGGAAAGGGGGTGTGTGTGTAGGTATGGATATATGGGAAGGTAGGTCGGTAGGTTAGTTGAAGAGGAGGTTCTAAGCAGTATAACCTAAGCCTCTTTTCTCTTTCTTCTGCTTCAAACACCTTAAGAACTGCTCAGGGTAGACTGGAGACAAAAGCAACAGCTCAGAAGTGCTAAATCTTGAAGAGCTGCCAAAGCATGGGCAACAAAGTGAGACCTCATCTCTACAAAAAAAAAAAAAAAAAATTAGCCGGGCATAGTGCCCTATGTCCGTAGTCTCAGCTACTAAAGAGGCTGAGGCAGGAGGAATGCTTAAGCCCAGAGATTCAAGGCTGCAGTGAGCGACACCTTGTCTGTCTCTCTCTCTCTCTCTCCCTCACAGTGAAAAAGAATGATCCTGGGAAGGAAGTGTAGGAGGGTGAAACAGTTTCATGTTGTGGATCCTTCTTTTCCCCTATCCCTTGTCCATGCTCTTTATCTTTTTCCTTCCCTAGGAGAACTGTCAGAATGAGGAGATCCTGAACAGTCTCAAGTATGTCCGTCCTGGGGGTGGATACCAGCCTACCTTCACCCTTGTCCAAAAATGTGAGGTGAATGGGCAGAATGAGCATCCTGTCTTCGCCTACCTGAAGGACAAGCTCCCCTACCCTCATGATGACCCATTTTCCCTCATGACCGATCCCAAGCTCATCATTTGGAGCCCCGTGCGCCGTTCAGATGTGGCCTGGAACTTTGAGAAGTTCCTCATAGGGCCGGAGGGAGAGCCCTTCCGACGCTACAGCCGCACCTTCCCAACCATCAACATTGAGCCTGACATCAAGCGCCTCCTTAAAGTTGCCATATAGACATGAGCTTCTCAGCACACAGATCTACTCCATCCAGTCCTGAGGAGCCTCAGGATGTAGCATGCCCCCAGGAGACACTGCTGGACCTCAGCATTCCCTTGATACCAGTCCCCTTCACTGCAGAGCCTTGTCTTTCCCCTCTGCCTGTTTCCTTTTCCTCTCCCAACCCTCTGGTTGGTGATTCAACTTGGGCTCTAAGACTTGGGTAAGCTCTGGGCCTTCACAGAATGATGGCACCTTCCTAAACCCTCATGGGTGGTGTCTGAGAGGCGTGAAGGGCCTGAAGCCACCCTGCTAGAAGAAACCAATAAAGGGCACGTGTGGAAATGGCCAGCCTCTGTGTGTCTTCTTTGACAGAGGGCGGAGGGAAGCTACAAACTGCAGGTGGGATAAAGGAGCTGCTAGCACGAAAAGCTTTGGGAGGGGAGGATCTGATGTATCAAGGGATGCCCTAATTACTGACTGGAAAGCAAGCTCTGGCCAACGTCTGCGGTGGCAGTTGGAGTTATGGGAAATGTGAATTATATTATTCCTTTACAGCTCTTCTTCAGAATTGGGGAAAAAGAGAAAGTGATAATGGGAGGTAGGGGAGGAAATGACAATGAGCCCTTTGTTTGGGGATACTGGGAGGCTGTTAGGAGGATTACAGTCAGAAAGACATCAATAGCACTGTGGGTACTGGGTCAACTAGATCTGACTTGTGCCTTGGGAAATTCCTGGGAAGTCAGCTTAATGTTTACTGATAGCAATGGCATAGAGGGTGTAGTTACTGAGAACACAAAGAGCACTTTATCTTCTTCCTGATCATCAAATCTCTCCAGTGTTTGATCCTTTGCTAGACTGACTCTCCCTCCCTTTTAAAGTTCATGGCCTGGGTGTGATGGCTCACGCCTGTAATCCCAGCACTTTGGGAGGCCAAGGCAGGTGGATCACTTGAGGTCAGGAGTTCGAGACCAGCCTGGCCAACATGATGAAACCCTGTCTCTACTAAAAATACGAAAAAATTAGCCAGGTGTGGTGGTGCACGCCTGTAATACCAGCTACTAGGGAGACTGAGGTGGGAGACTTGTTTGAACCCGGGAGGTGGAGGCTGCAGTGAGCCAAGATGGCGGCGCCACTACACTCCAGCCTGGGTGACAGAGTGAGACTTCATCTTTAAATAAATATATAAATAAATAAAGTTCACATTACACCCTCATTCTTCTCAAACTCACATATTCACAAATTCAGGCTCGAGACAAATAGAGGCAGGAATGATTGGACTCATTTCTTCCTCCGTAAGAAGGAAGGGGTTGGGGATGGGAGAGAGCCTCCCTTCGGAGTCAGGCTATTTATAATCTGCCATTTGCAACGTCATTGTTCCTCACCGTGAGGACAGTTTTGCTCAGAGGCCTTGCAAGGATGGTATCCCAATTCCTCATCCAGTGCAGACATAATCAAAACATACCCCCACCGCCAAAGTCAGGTTCTATTATGGTTTGGAAAAGATACCTGCTGAGAGGTCACTGCCTGTCACCTTGCCCCACAGACTTCATCCTGGAAACTTCTGATTTCACCATCCCTTCTTTGACCACTAGATGGAATATTTTCACTTCTATTCACTGAAGCCCTGAAGGGACAGTTTTCCAAACTGGACACACTGCTTGAGAATCCCAATGCTGAAGGGAAAATGTCTTTCCTTTAATTGTTCTGCTTACCCTAACCATTTTCTAAGCACTTGCATCATATGAGAGTGAATGTGGAATAGATGTTTAAGATCCCCACTGTCTGACCTTCAACTAAACCTGTCATCAACAGAGCTTTATTTCAAAAGGGTAACCTGAGTATTACAGTGGAAATCCCCTGGCAGCCTTCTGCAGGGCCTTCTGCTAACTTAAGGCTACCCTTAACTTCACTCTTGAAACCTCAAGCCTTTCATATTCCCGCTCTGAAAGCCAACAGCTGGGGTATGAATGATTATGGGGTAGGATCATGTACCGATTTTAGAGCAGTAACTGCAGACAAGTTGCTTTCCTGACAAATAGAGAATTCTTGTTGAAAGGTAGTCATCATCTTGACAGTACCATAGCCTGTTGTTACATCCAGTAACAGAGCCAGCTATCTGGGGTGTTGGAAACATGCTACCGGCAGCTTAGAGCCTGATACACCAGTACAATGTGTTCGGTCTTTCCCTTGAGGCCCAAGTTCAAAGAATTATTTAGGGATTCCCAAAGGAATGGGAATTACAATGTAAGTGATTTTGCAGAAAGTCAAGAGAGGGCCATTAAGCTAGAATGAGGGCTCCTCACTTGGGAGGGGAAATGCTCTTTGCTTCAGACAGAACATGATCTGTTTCGCTCAGGAGGAAACAGGGAAGGCAAGACTGAAGGATCCTGTTTTACAAGGATGTTTAGCTTTACCAAATGTTTAGGTGTGCTGTTGTTAAAATGAAGAGAAATTAGAAAGTGTTTCCTTTCCTTTATTCTTCATCTTGTTTGTCCCCCTTATCATCCTCAGAAGCTAATCCTACTGCTATTAGCTTGTGGTCATAAACAGACAAGGCAAAGCTTTAAAATAGCACCCACTTTTCTAGATAAACAAAAATCTTTTAATCAAATTTCCCTAGGGGCACTCAGGAGGGTGAAGTCTCATTAACAACTTTCCCAGAAGTACTGAGGTAATGGTATTCAATTCAGAGGAGGGACAGAAAGAATCACTAACCTGAGGGCTCTTGCAGAAAAAAAAAAAAAAAGACAAAAACAGAGCTTGGAACAAGTGATTTTAGGAGGCCAAAGCACAGACAGTGAAATTGATAATTATATTCATGACTATGTTCCCATAGCTATCCCTCCTTAGTTTATGAGACACTGAGGCCCAGTGTGGTGGCTCAAGCTTGTAATCCCAACACTTTGGGAGGTTAAGGTGGGAAGATGGCCTGAGCCCAGAAATGAGACCAGCCTGGGCAACATAGTGAGACCTAATCTCTACAAAAAATAAAAAAAATTGGCTGAGCATGGTGATGTACACCTGCAGTGGTTTCAGCTACTCAGGAGGCTAAAGTGGGAGAATTGCTTGGGCCTGGGAGCTCAAGGCTGCAGTGAGCTATGATTGCACCACTGCACTCCAGCCTGGGTGACAGAGTGAGACCCTGTCTCAAAAACACTGAGCCAAACTCTACAACTTTATTACAATCACCATCACAACCATCATCCAAACTACCATTCATTTAATATTTACTATGGGCACAGACTGTGCTAGGTACTTTATATACACTGGGTTATTTAATCCTCATACAGATCCCATGAAAACTTCTTATTTCTATTAAAAGAAAAGTTAATTGGGCAAGACACCTGCCAAGGACACAGAGCTTAGGAAGTAGCAAAGCTGAAAGTTAAACCCAGGTCAGTCTGACTCCAAAGCCTCTACTCTTAACCACAACACAACAGTGCTTTCTTCTAGCTCAGATTTTTCTTCATAGAGACCACTGACAGCTGCCTGCACACAGCATTAGATTTAAAAATCATTAGATTTAAAAATTCTGTGGAGGCATGATGGTTTCCAGTTTTCCACTGAAGACACTGAGGTACAGACAGGATAAGTGACTTGCCCAGTGTCCCATCACTAGCAGGTGACAAAGTTAATTCTAGACCCAGATCTTTTAGTTCCTTTTCTATGCAACTATACTGTATCTTACAACAGTCTTGTACTACAGTAAAAAAAAAAAATACATTTTAAAATTGAGAGCCTCAAATAACTAGCCCTGCCCACAAAATGAAAGAATGAAACAGAAAGGACTTTTGATACACAGAAATAAAGGATAGTGAGCATAAACCTCTTCATGGTAAGTTACAAATAACAAGCCATATGCCCAAGCTATCTCGTGTCAATTAGTCAGTATTGGGAGAACCTAAAACCACATGAGAAAGAGCTAGATCAAACAAAACAACAAATACTGGCTGAGGTTTTAATTTCAAGAGCCTAACTAGCCAGACCTGTACATCAGAGAATGATTAGAGAAAAAGGAGGTGCCAGGATAAGCCTACGTTTCCAATTATACCCACGGGTAATTTCTCTTCCTTCTTATTTCTCAGGAAGGGAAGTAAAAAGAGAGCCATGTTTTGCCTAATTCCTAATTTGAACAGAAAAATAAGGATTCTGTGAAACTGGGTTCGAGTGCCCTTTATTAGATCCACAGAATAATTTAGAAAATGATAAAATATCCCAAAACACAGCACAGTGTTGGTTTACCAATAATGAAAGAGAGAGGATCTTACATTTTAAATTTTTGTAACATATAGTCCAAAACAAATAGATAATTATACATTCTGCAATAGATGAGGACATTGGCAGGGCATATAAAATTAGACTCTTGAGCTTCAAATGACTAAGTTGGAAGCATTAGCAAACTCAAGGAAGGGACAATTCAGAGGCTATAATGGGCTTAATGCTGCTATTTAAAGTAATGAAGCATTTTCTCTGCTTTCTGGATTCATTTCACCAAACGATTTCCTCAGCAGGTCAGATATAGATTTGAGGCAAAATGAAGAACATTTTCCAGGAATAAAACAACTGATCCCTACAACAGCTGACTTAACTTTTCTGAATAATAAATCTTCATCTGACATGCCCAGATGCCTCAGAGTGCTGTCACTGATATTCTTAACCTCTTCCTAACCTTCCTGGATCCTTATACTTCACATTTACCAAACATTATTACTGAGAGGGGGTAACTGCACTAGCTGTATGATCTTAAACAAGTTATTTAACTTATTTGTGCCTGAGGTTTTTTTGGCTCTAAAAGTGCTACACTGAAATAAAGAACAGTGAACATAAACCCCTTCATAACTTACAAATAACAAGCCATATCTGGTTATGGCTAAACTATCAATAGCACCTACCTTATGAATTTGTTAATGAGGATTAAATAAGTGCTTAAAAAGGTCTTAGCACATAATAAGTACTTAATAAACCTCAGCTATTATTACTGCTATTCAACAAAGCTTTTCCCTGGTATCTACAATGAACACTACGCTCATTTCTTTTTTGTTATAAGGCCTTAGTTCAGAATTTCCAAATCTCCTAGATATGAAGAAACACTTTTGTTTCTAATGCCTGAACCTTTAAATTTAGGTCTCAGAATGAGCACTAACTGAAGCCACCTCATTGTATCTAGTACTTTATATATGCTTTCTAAAGTATTTTACATCCACTAGTTCATTTAAATCTCCTAACAATACTGCGATGAATGTATAGTATCAGTTTTTATTAGTCCAATTTGATAGAAACAGGACAATAAAGTCCAGAGTAATGCTTCGCTTAATGACTATATTGCTACTAAATGGCAGAGAGGCCTAAATGCCAGAGCTTATCATCTCCTAGCCAGTGCTCATGCAACTATGCAAAGTAAGATATTCTAAGATCCCTTTAGAGCAAATGAAACCATTTTCTCATTTATATTAACTAAAGTCCACACTGTATTCAGATTTCCCTAGTTTCTACCAAATGATCTTTTTTTTTTCCCCCTGGTATATAATCCCATGTAGGATACCATATTACATCTAGCAGTCACGTCTTCTCAGGCTCCTCTTGGCTGTGACCATGTCTCAGATTTTCCTTGTTTTTGATGGCCTTGATAGTTCTGAGGAGTACTGGTTAGGTATTTTGTAGAATGCTCCTCAACTGGAATTTGTGTGATGTTTTTCTCCTGATCAGACTTGGGTTCTGAGTTTTGGGGAGGAGGACCACAGAGGTAAAGTGCCATTCTTATCACATTCTGTATGATGTGATGCTATCAAGGACACATGCTATCAAAAGGGCTTATCATGGATGACGTTAACCTCAAACACCTGGCTGAGCTAGTTTCTGTCAGATTTCTCCACTGTAAAGTTACTCTTTCCCCCCTCTTTCCATATTATACTCTGCAAGGAAGTCACTATGTGGAGCCCACTAAGTGGGGAGTATCTACATAAATTATTTGAAATTCTTCTGCACAAGAGATTTGTTCCCATTCAATCATTTATATTAGTTTGGGCTTGTAAATATTTATTATATAGTTTGGGTTATAATCCAATTCTACTTTGTTTATTTTGTTACTCAAACTGCTCCAGCTCTGGCCTTTTGGAGATCCTTCAGTTCGATCATACTGACATACTCCCAATCACTGTGATTTTTTTTTTTTTTAATTTCAGAACTTCACTTTTCTGTGGCACAAGATACTCTAGGCTCATCTTGTATAGTTCACACCCCAGTTGTAGAATCAGTTGATTTTCCAAGGAGCCCTGGTTCCTTTTATTGGAAACCAAAATCTGGGTACCAGGTATGCTCCCATTCTAGTTGTTTTCTGACCACATAACTGCTAACAAAGATGCTTCACTCTGGCTACACCGATGTGAACTTTGAACTTTAGCAGAAGAGCTCAGCTCTAGAGAACAATGATCTCCTACGTTACTTTTTTTCCTCAAAGAATAAGTAAGTCTAAGCAGAAAAAAAATATGCAAAGAATTTTCAGTGTGAATGAAATAAGACAAACCATCAGGCTTGCTGTATTGTAAACCAACCCAAGTTATAACAGATCTGCAGAAGGATCCTTAGAATAAGAGAGTCATTTGTCGGGGGTCATCAGGGAGAATACTGATAGTATCTTCAGCTTTGCCACATAACAGACACAGCATGGTATACTCCTAGAACAAGATAAAGTGCATAATTACCTTGAGGAACAGGGAAAAGATGCTTTATAACTTACTCTAGTTAAAATGTTCTCTACAAATTATCATGAATATTCTTTCTGTACATTGGATCAATTTCTTCAACATGTATCAGCAATGTCTTAGGCTTATTCTGTATATTCCACAGCCTGTTGTTTATATAAATTGATACATAAACGTCATCTTGGAAATACACGGCTATTTCTCAGAAAGCACATATATTTAGCTTAGTGCTACTATTTAAAGTAATGAAGCAGTTTGAGTGTGGGTCCCTATGGAAAAATTCCTATTCTTATAGCTGTTCCTTTCTAGGATATTTAACACTAACACACAACAGAAATAATTTTTTGAAAGGAGAAAATTCACAAACCGAAAAAGCTATTTTTATCTACTCCAGGAAAATAAACAATTATGTTAAATTCACTAGTATGTCCTGCCTCATTTTCAGATAGCTAGTTGTCTGTGAATTTGATCCATTTAAGAAGTTTGTTTCCTAGGTTTAACAAATGCCCAGACTGATAACAGAGGAGAGTTTGTTTTAGGCAAAAACCCTTAGGGCAAAGTTCTTTTTTTTTTTCTTTTTTCTTTTTTTAGACAGGGTCTCACTGTGTTGCCCAGACTGGAGTGCAGTGGCGCAATGATGGTTCACTGCAGCCTTGACCTCCTGGGCTCAAGTGATCATCCCACCTCAGTCCCCCAAGTAACTGAAATTACATGCACTTGGCAACACACCTGGCTAATTTTTAAATTGTTTGTAGAGATGGGGTCTGTGTTGCCCAGGGTGGCCTCAAACTCCTAGGCTCAAGTGATCCTCCCACCTTGGCTTCCCAAAGTGCCAGGATTACAGGTGTGAGCCACTGCACCCAGCCCAAAGCCCTATTCTTTTCCTTTTTTGAGACGGAGTCTCGCTCTGTCGCCCAGGCTGGAGTGCAGTGGTGCGATCTCCACTCACAGCAAGCTCCGCCTCCCGGGTTCATGCCATTCTCCTGCCTCAGCCTCCCGTGTAGCTGGGACTATAGGCGCCCACCACTGTGCCTGGCTAATTTTTGTATTTTTAGTAGAGACGGGGTTTCACCGTGTTAGCCAGGATGGTCTCGATCTCTTGACCTCGTGATCTGCCCGTCTCGGCCTCCCAAAGTGCTGGGATTACACGCGTGAGCCACCACGCCTGGCCTTCAAAGTCCTATTCTTACAGCTTTCCCTTTCTAGAATATTTAACAGTCATAAACTACAGAGACATATTTCTTTGAAACCTTTCCTTTAAAAGCCTTTTATCTCTGTATGAAAACAAACATCTATGTTAAGTCTTCTCGAATTTCCACACCTGATGCTGAGTTTGCTAGCTGTCTGGAAATTGATCGGTCAAGGCAGTTTGTGTTTCTTGGGTTTAGACAGTCACTAGAGAGGGCCACAGAGGTAAACAATGACTGTGGTACAAAGAAATTGAAGCTGGCAACTGCTTTTTCCATCTTCTACTGGTGAGTTCAGGAGGGGAGCTTAGTTGTGGAAGTGGAAAGATTGCTTTATGAACTAAAAATAAAATAAAAATACATCCTCTTCAAGGTCTTTTACCACTGTCAAATACTTCCACTGCTTTAACCCACCAAGCATTGCTATTTGGATGGTAACCTTTTACAGGAAAAGAAGAAGGAAACAAGTAATAGAGTCAAAAAGAGAAAATGTGTGAGGCTAAACAAATACTTGAGTTTTCAACCAA
Organism: Theropithecus gelada; assembly: GCF_003255815.1. Classification (NCBI taxonomy): domain Eukaryota; kingdom Metazoa; phylum Chordata; class Mammalia; order Primates; family Cercopithecidae; genus Theropithecus; species Theropithecus gelada. Next base: position 66,224,219 of record NC_037675.1, on the reverse strand, counting down.
TCTAGGCACTGACAAATTTATACTGAGTGCCTACGTGCTCTGCAATGTGCTGGCAGACACAAAAGAACAAAGTCTGACTTTATAAAATCTGCAGTCTAACTTGGGAGGGGGAAAAAACCTAATATATAATCTGGCAAGATTATTAAATCAGTGAGACTGATCATACCTATAATCTTTATAGGCAGTCTGGAACCCAAATTTCATTGCAAGTCAATTATTTGGAATTCAAAAGCAATTTCCCACAGAATTAATGTCATACATGGCGGTTAGGTTCCCAGGAAAATCCACAAGTCTTTTACATTTATATTGTTCAAGTACCATAGAATCTAACCATATATAGAAGTGCTTCTGTGGGAAAATATGTCTAGAATTCTAACTTGGGATGCCAGGAACAGATCTCCTTGGCTGCCAGGAATATGATGAGATTAGGACACCTTTTATCAAAATCATTCAAGTAGAGAAAATAATTCCCCCAGTCATTCACAGGGACTCTTAAAGGCTCCAACTGGGCAGGGCCTAGGGGAAGAGATTTGGAGGGAAGAGTAGAATGGGTGGAATTACCTCTGAGTAAGACCAGATCTTTTTTTTTTTTTTATTCTGAGGGCCCCTTTACTCTTTTCCTCTATTAGTCCCTGTTAATTCTGACTCCAAGTCTTCTCTTTCCCTGGCCCACAGAGGAATAGAAAGCAGTCTCATAGTTTCTGTCTTGTTTCTTGAAGTAAACATCTCATAGTTTCTGTCTTGTTTCTTGAAGTAAACACACAGAACATTTTGGTCGGGGGGCAGCGGGGGGCCTTTTGCTGGGGGAATTTTTTTTTAAAAATAAAGGATACCTATAATAATTTACGATATATTTTCCATGTAAATTCTGTCTCTCTGTCGCCACTTTTCCCCTAGTCTTGTCACCAGAAAATCCTACTTTGTTCAATAATGGCATTACAGTTGTTTTAAAAATAGAATACTTATCTTTCAGAGAGGCTAATGAAATAGTTAAAGAGGTAGTGATATGTTTGGAATTTGCTTTGAAATAATCCTGTGGGGGGATGTGAGAAAGGTGAAGTACAAATAAAGCAACTTGAAGATGGGTAGTGTACATTAGTACACTGTTCTGCCTACTTTGGACTATGTTTAAATCTCCTATAAGATGTTTAATATAATACAACAACGATGGCTGGGAATCCCACCTTGAACTTGAACTACTGCCAGGATAGGATGAGGGGCTGGGGTAGGGTGGGGACAAGGATAGTAAGTAATGGCAGCTGAGAATAGAGGTTTCTTGTGGCCATTAGGCTGAGGTAGAAGTTCCCAAGTGGCTATTCACTAGAGTCAGGGCCTGACATAGGTACAAGAAAAGTTCAGAAAAGGGAGAAGATGTACAGGCTTGAAGAGCAAAGAGGAGACTGAATTTGAGTTCAGCTAGAAAGAGGTAAGATTTAGTTGACTTGAAGGTAGAGAGAGGGACAATTCAAATCAAGGAAAAGGCATGAATATGGACAGTAATAAGGAAAACAGCATGTGCATCGCTTACGGAGTAAAAGGGAAAGGAAGCTGCATCTGGTTTGTCAGCAGGGGAGTGGAGGATGACATGTTTAAGAAGATTAACTTGATGGCAGTGTGCAGAACTGCAGTTTGGGAAATGTGCAGTAATTCAGGCTTCATTGGGTATGGTCCTTGACATGAGGTATGATGTTAGAGTCAGAGAAAAAGCAAGAAAAACAAAGAAAACAAAGAGGGGATGAGAGGTGTAGGCATGAAGGCTAGAGAAGGAAATGTGAAAGGTATCTAACAGGTCTCTACTAAGACTGAGTACATGTGTGTTCACTACATGAGAGAACATAAAGAAGGTTCCAGACCACAGACCAAAAGCTCAGGAGTATCACTTAGAGAAAACAGGAAAGAAAAATGAGAGAAAACCCAAAGGAGCAGTTAGAATGATTTAAAAAGGAAAGAAGTAAAGCACTATGAACCTCAAGGGCAGAAATGCTACAAAAAGACAACAATGGTTAATAAAACTAGACGCAGAAGCCATGTAAGAGAGAAAAGAACTAAGGCAAAGTCACAGGATGTGGTTAGATTATAGCAAACCTATGAGAGAACAGTTTTAGTACAGTGAAAATGAAAACCAGTTTGTAGGTAGTTAAGAGGAGCATATGGAAATAAAGAAAATAGGGTAAAGACCTATTCAAGTGGCCGGGCAATGGCTCCCACCTGTAATCCCAGCACTTTGGGAGGCTGAGGCAGGAGGACTGCTTGACCCCAGGGATTCAAGACCAGCTTGGGCAACAAAGTGATACCTCATCTCTACAGAAAAAAATTTTAAAAATAGCCACTCACAGTGGCTAGTGCCTGTAGTCTCAGCTACTCGAGGAGTTGAGGCAGAAGGATCGCTTGAACCCGGGAGGTCAAGGCTGCCGTGAGCTGTGATTATACCACTGCACTTCATCTTGGGTGGCAGAGTGAGACCTTGTTGCAACAAACAAATACCCTATTCAAATAAAGAAGCAAGAGGAAGAAGAAATGATTACAGGATGAATCAAAGTACACTAGAGAGAGAGACGATAACATGAGATTCCTGAGGAAATGCAGTGGGGTAGCATTAGAGAGGAGTAAATAAAAATCTTCCTCTCTAACAGGAGAGAAGGAAGAGTCTAAAGTTGGGACAATGCTAAGTATGGTGTACATACGAAAGAGTAGCGGGAAATAAAAGAAGGGAAGCTGGGCCAGTCCAGTGAGAACCTTGAAATGAGGAGCTTTGATATTGTACTGTAGCTAAAAGTGCGCTATGGGAAGGCCAGTGAGGTCACCCAAAAGTATCATTTATTTTTACTTTTTAGTAGAGACAGCGTCTCACTATGTTGCCCAGATTGTACTCAAACACTTGGCCTCAAGAGATTCTCCTGCCTCAGCCTCTTGAGTATCTCAAACTGTAGGCACACACCACCGTGCCCAGCTTTGAAAACATCATTTTAAGAAAATTAATCTGATGGTAGAGTATGGAATATGAGTTGGGCGGTGGGTGGGGAAGTAGATGTTGGGGAGGAGTAGACTGGGAGTAGAGAGTCTAGTTTTAGAATCATTTTCACTACCATTTCATAGTTTCTCACATCGTGACAAGCCACCTTCCTTTACCTTCTTCTTGTCCCAGAGTAATTTCTAGGGCAGCTTTGAAAATGGCTGCATTCAGCCATAAAGGAAAAATCAGCTAGACTTTGGTCTAGCTAATTTACAATGGCTTGGTTAGGACATAAACAGGCAACCTCAATACTCATTCGGGAGCTGTACATAACTCATGTGAGTTTCAGGAGCTTCTTGAAAATAGCTATAAGCACTCCTTTCCTCCCATAAAAGAACAGAACTGTTTCTTTAAGCCCAGGAGGTGCTCATCCCCCTATGTAGCCACTACTTATTCACTAAGATGTCAATTTTGCCCTAAGTTACACATATCATATAAATATTTCCTGAGGCCTAATTTTTGGATGCTGAAGAAATATAGTCAAGATGTTATTTTAGATTAACCACAACACATCAGACCAGACTCTGATAGGTGACTAAGCAGTTTCTTCCATGCTAAAATAAGGAATAAGAGGGGTTTTACTATCTTATGATTCTTCTATGGAAGACTATTATTATTTTCCTAATTAAGAACTATCCAAATGTGAAGGGAATTGAAAAAATTCTCTTGGCTGTTAAAAGCCCTAGCCTGATATTTATATCCTATGGACAAATACGTAGTTCACACAAAATAAGTAACTCAACTTGAAGGCTTGAAAACAGGCAGTGAGGGACAGAGGCAGGTTTCAGTTTGTCCCTGGCTCTCCCACACTGCTCAGCTTTTCTTTCTGATCATCAGACCTGTGAATCTTCAGCAACTTCAGGCCTATACCAACCTTCCAGAGAATTCTTCACATGCTCTCACAATTGTGTAAGGATTAATCCTTATGACAAATCTCTTAATCTCCAGCTTCACAGTGGTTCAGTATTTCTCCTCCAACTTTGATACACACAGCTTGTAATTTTACTTAATAATATTATAATGTCTTACCACAGATGAGACTGCAGAGTTGTTCAACTCTACATGCCAACTTGGGAAAACAAAGATAACCTCCTTATCACAATTTCCATGCTGGGCAAGTATGGTGGCAGTGGACAGGCCACCACTTAAAAGCCCACAACTGCGCAGTCACATAACTGGGCAGAAAAAAAGAAGCACAATGGTAACCTCAGAAGAAGCCAGAATGTGCTACTATTATAAACAAAAATGACAGGGCTGAGATATCATTTGTAAACTACACATTTTGATTTGTGACTCTCGTGAAGTCAGGTTTGCACAAATGCACCCACATCTAAAGTCTCTCTCTCAACTTGCACAGATATAAGAAAGGCATGGGGCTGGGCACAGTGTGGCTCATGCCTGTAATTCCAATACTTTGGAGGCCGAGGTGGGAGGATTGCTTGAGCCCAGGAGTTCAAGACCAGCCTGGGCAACATAGCAAGACACCATCTCAAAACAAACAAACAAACAAACAAACAAAAACCATAGTCTCCTTTAATATATGCTAACACTTTGCACTTCACTTATGAAAACTGTGTTTAGATTCTCAAGGGCACTTTTGTTATTGCCCTAACCTCCCCACAACACACCCATATTTATATTTACCTGAAATTCATCCATGATACTGAATGTATACTCATGTCTGGCTATTACATGATGACAATTCTTACACAAATCTGCTAAAACAAAGAAAGACTTATGTAATTGTCTTAGAGAGTTTCTTAAAATTTCTATTAAAATTTCTATTCTCAGCATATTATTTAAAGAGAATCTTAAGTCTTTCATAGTTAACACAAGAGGAAATCCATTATAATATCTACCTTGATTTTTAAAAAATTCAGAATATGCCACATAGCAACACTACATAATTAGGAGTCTGAGCTCAGAGACTTAATATGCTTTTACTAATTGCCACCAAGGTTCTTTAAGAGAATCAGTTAAAAGATATTTAAGTGTATTTTTAAACTAGCTAGATCAATTTTTTTTTTTTTGAGGCTGAGTCTTACTGTGCTGCCCAGGCCGGAGTGTAGTGGCACGATCATGCCTCACTGCAGTTTCAACCTCCCAATCTCAAGTTATCCTCCCAAATCAGCCTCCTGAGTAGCTGGGAGAATAACCTGAGCCCGAGAGGGGCTCAAGACATGCGCCAATACACTCAGCTAATTTTTTTGAGTTTTTGTAGATGTGAGTTCTCACTATGTTGACCAGGCTGGTCTTGAACCCCTGGGCTCAAGTGATCCTCCCTCCTGAGCCTCCCAAAGTGCCAGGATTATAGGCGTGAGCCACCACGCCCATCCCAGCTGTACCTATTTAACTATGTAAAAGCTTTCATTATCATGAATAATATAAACTGTGCTACTATATCCAATCATAAATAAAAACCAAAGCTGGGCATTCAAGTGAATTTAATGGTAACAAAATAATCTAGTAAAAACAATGATTTATTGAGTGCTTACTATTTTAAATATTTAATCTTCTAAAAAACTCAATAAGGTAGATACTATCATTACCACCTTTTTAGAGATAAGCAAACAAAGGCATACTTCAGTTAAGTAACTAGGAAGAGGACTGAGCCAGGATGTAGTGGAACTAGAATTCAAACCCAAACAGCCTAGCTCCAGGGCCCTTGCTCTTAAACCACTATGCCCTATTGCCTGGAATGAAATATAGCTTAAAGAAAACATACGCTAAAAAGAAAGAAAAAGATTCTTCTAGCTTAGAACATTTATTATTATCTGACTCCATTCTAAAGGCTTGGTGTCTTTCAAACTCCTCTGTCAAAATACCATTAACTGTACATTTATTCCTCATGTGTTCAGACGGTACCCAAGAACCAGGAGACAAGCAAAAAGGGAATGTGAACAGTTAAATACTTCTCACAATATCTGGGCACTGACGTATACATATATTTAACTTACAGAAATCCTTAGTGCTAACCTCAGAATTAATTTTTTTTATACACAGTTTATTTGGTTTCCCAATATTGAGGACGAGGAGAAGGATATGAAGGCAGCTTATTATTTAGCTGCAAAAGTAAGGAACAACAGACTGACAGTGACACTGGAGGAAAAAAAGCTAGACATTCTGAGCAGAAACAAGACTAAAAAAAACACTGCATTCCGGAAGTCATTTAGTATAGGGACAAGTAGCCCTAAATACTTTAATAGCTGTTGGAGGATATCATGGTATTATACTGTAGCAGAAAGTGAAAACTCACATGGATGACCCTAAGGTCACAATAATAACAATTAATAAAAAATATATCTTGTTAAGGCAGCATAAAGCTTTTAAAAGTATGTCCCTAAAAAATAATTTGATAAACAAAAAAAATTCAGTGTCTGAATCATAAGCTCTAGTTATCTGCAACAGTCATTTACATAGACTCTTTGATGATCCCAGATAAATGAGGTGTTAATGACATTTTCCTCTTAAAAACCTAACTTGTAATTATGTGCACGATACAATAAAGAAATAGGCCTCAGAATATTTTGCGTAACATATCAACTTCCAAAAGCTGACACCTGCTAACACACTTAGGTTAAAAAAATAAAGAAAAGTCTACTTACGATCATAGGTAACTATTTCTTCTCCATCTTCTTCTTTCAAGGATTTGTTTGTGATCAGCATAAAATCCCGCTTACTACACACTGCACAGCCTGTAAAGTTCAGCAAAAAAGATCCATTCTCCAGGCAGGTGTTACCCTAAAATATCAGAAACAGGAATTTAATTTCTTTACATTTCAAAATCTTTAGTGAGATGATTAATAGACTTGAAATCTCTAAAGGCAAAACAAAACGAAAAAATGGACAGCATTTCCTTCTAGGTCATATACCAAATAATTTTTGAAATTACCAGCTTTCCTAAAGAATGTTACTCATGTTAAAAAAAAAAAAAAAAAAAAAGGCAACTAAAGCACAGTGTTAGACCCTTAAGTCTCTGAGGACTGCCATATGTTGAAAAGGGAGGACAAACTGCAAATAGATATCTGGAAACATCTTAAGGAAACCTTAATATAAAATAAGAAAATAGAAAATTAGAAAAATTTAATAGCCAACAATATTAAACGAGGCATACCAAAACTAGAATTAAATTCAATCAAAACAGAAACTGAGTCAATGATAAAGATGATCTTACATACTATGATGTTTAGTTGTTTGTTCAAATAGTTTTGATCCTTGATCATAATACAAAACGAACAAACAAAAGTAAACTCCCAGCTCTATAGATGTCAGTCCTTAAGAATACACGTGACTGAGGAACAGAAGCTTAAGTTCTTCATTTCGTAAGACTGACACATCTGCATTTAAGAGAGAACGGGTTTTACATCTTTACTAAGAAACTATACAAATTTTCAAAAAAAGTTTTTAAAAAAGAAATTCTAAATAACTTATGCTCCTGGCTCAAGGGAAGACTTTTTTTTTTTTTTTTTTTTTTTTTTGGTAATTTAGATGGGGTCTTGCTATGTTGCCCAGGCTGGTCTGAAACTCCTGGGCTCAAACGATCTTCCCACCTCAGCCTCTCAAGTATTGGGATTACAGTTGTGAACCACCGTCCGCAACCCAAAGCAAGTCTTTGCTAAAGGCTTACTAATACTTGTTAAGAATTAAAAGTCACTTTATAAATAATCTAGTCCAATCCCATTTCTCAGCAACAAACGTTAAGAGTATTTTTAAGTAATGTAACAAAAAATCACTCAAATCAACGTTTCTCCAGTGCATCTGTATGTCTGGTATTGTGCAAAGCACAATAGAGGATTCAAAGATGAGCCAAATACGTTCCTATCTTCAAGGAATTTTAAGAAGCATCAGCAAAATTAAGATTCACCATAAATAATGCCACTAGGAAGTCTTTCTGGATTCCAAGCACCAGAATTAATCTCTCCCTTCTATGTATTGAGGAATGTCTCCCTTCCGTGTATTGAGGAAGAGATGAACTCTGGTGGGAGAATTAATCTCTCCCTTCTATACATGGAGGAATCTCCCCCTTCTATGTATGAGTTAGAGATTAACTCTGGTGGGAAAAATCAAGACATTACTACACAGTTTAGAGTTATTAAATCATAGGTGCACTGCCTTAACTACTAAAAGGGAAAAGGGCCTTAGGATTAAAGTATACATTTCCAGTTATTAAGAGCGAATGGTTTGATTTTTTTTTTAAATAAAATCTACAGAAGTACAATTTACATACAATAAAATTCACACACTTTAAGGGTACACATAGGTTAATGACTTTTAACCAATGTATATACCCATGTAACCACTACCCTAGTGAAGGTATAAAACATTTCTATCCACCCAAAAAGTTCCTTTGTGCTTTTCAGTCTATCTCTAACCTCCATCCCACCCCAGACACCCACTGATCTGATTTCTATTTCCACAGTCTTGCACGTTCTAGAATTTTATATAAACAGAATCAGTATACTCCTGCATCCAATTTCCCTTGCTCGATATAATGCCTATGTTCATCATCCCTGTTGTTCTAGGTACTGGTAGTTTGTTGCTTTTCATTGCCAAATAGTATCCCCTGTAGGATTCAGCTCTTGGTAGACATTTGGGTTGTTTCCATTCGGGGCTATTATGAATAAAGCAGCTATGGAGATTCATGTGCAAGTCTTGGATGGACATATGTCTTCCCTTCCCTTGGGTAAATATGTAGAAGTGGAATTGCTAATATGGTAAAAATATGGTATATTTAACTTCACAAGAAACTGCCACATGGTTTTCCAGTTTACATTCTTGCCAGCAACGTGTGGTTCCAGTTGCTCTATATCTACATTAATACTAGGTATTGCTTTTTATTTTAGCCTTTCCAGTGATGTAAAGTGGTATCTCACTGTAGTTTCAACTTTTGTTTCCTTGATGGCTAATGATGTTGAGTATCTTTTCATGGTGCTTATTCATGTATCTTCTTTTATGGAGTGTCTATTCAAGTCTTTTGCCCATTTTCAAAAAGTTAGGTTGTTTATTTTGAGTTATAAGCGTCCTTTATATATCTTAGACACAAGTTTTTTTCCCAAATATATTTTCTCCATCACTGATTTGCTTTTAATGGTTTCTTCTGATGATCAAACAAGTTTTGATTTTCATAAAGTCCAATTTATCATTTTTTCTTTTATAATTTCTCTTCTACTTTTCTTCTTTTCTACTAAGACATCTCTGCTTACCCCAGGGTTGCAAAAAGTTTCTTATGTTTTTTTCTAGAAGTTTTACAGTTTTAGTTTATAGGTTTAGGTTTATAATCCATTTTGAAATAATTTTATATATGAGGTAACGATCAAGGTTTATTTAGTTCCATATGGATTTCCAGTTGTTTTGGCAAGATTTGTTGAAGACTATCTTTTCCCCCACTGAATTACAATGGTGCTTTTGTAGAAAAAAGTCAATGACCACATATATGTGGGTCTGCTTTGACTATTCTGTTCCCTTGATATATATATCTACCTTCCCACTAATATCAAACTCTCTTGATTACTACAGTTTTATAGTAAGTCTTTAAATCAGGTAGTTTACATCCTATAAACTGGCTATTCTTGGTTCTTTTCAGTTTCATGTAAATTTTAACATCAGTTTACACACTTTACAAAAAAGTCTACTGGAGTTTGAATTGGGATTCCCTTGAATCTATAAAAGCTGACTGCCAAGGACTCCAAAAAATTAAGGAAAGCAAAACAGTTTTTAAAAAGATCCAAATGTCAATTTCAAATAAATATAACTCTGAACTGGACTGCATCCAGACACAGGTTCCTTGCACAATGTGGCCTAGCCTCTGTAATCTGACCGTGTAAGTAGGCAGAATGTGACTCTAAGGAAACACTGAAGGAGGAGAAGTATCTATGTATCTGTTCTCTGGGAAGTAAATGCTTCAAATGGCAAAATACAAGTACAGTATATAAGAAGCGGATGGGACTTTCTTTAAGAGCCCTGGTCATTTGAAAGCAGCAAGAGTAACCTTCATCAGTGAGGCGTAGCTCTTTTACTAGGTAAGGCAAGACTACTAACATCCAAATTTGGGAAAGTAAACTAAAGCACACATTATTCAGGTAAGGTTTTCTGGCTCCCATAACAGGTGGAAAAAGAATGCAATTCAAATCAATTCCACAATAATAACAGTAGACCATAACAACTTCAAGAAGAAAGGGAAAAAAGTCGACATGTTAAGTACCCTTAGAAAATTTGATTCAGATAAATCCTGGTTAAGGATTTGTAAAGGTATACAAGTGTGCAAGAAGAAATGGCTGAAAACTATGAGGATAATTAATGTGAGAGTATGTTATAAAATCTTACGAGAAAGCTCTAATTATTCTGATAAAGACTGGATTAATTTTTTTCCAGCAAATTATTTCAGATGATACAAGTTACAGGTAGAGAATAAGTAATAGTTAATTATTTATCTTTGATTACATAAAGTTGTTTGGAGTTCTGCTAATGTATATATTTTGCCAGGGAATGTTTAAAAATGGAAAATATGGTTTTTATTAAAGAACCAACTTTTTATTTCATTGATTTTCTCTATTGTATTCTCTCAGTATTTTCTACTCTGATCCTTATTATTTTCTTCCTTCTGCTTGCTTTGGGTTCAGTCTGCTCTTTTTTTCCATTGTCTTTTTCTTTCCTTTTCTTTTTTTTTTTTTGAGGCAGGGTCTCACTCTGTCACCCAGGCTGGAGTGTTGTGGCACAATCTCGGCTCACTGCAACCTCTGCCTCCTGGGTTCAAGTGATTGTCTCACCTCAGCCTCCCAAGTAGCTGGGATTACAGGTGCACAAAACCATGCCAAGCTAATTTTTGCATTGTTTGGTAGAGACCGGGTTTCACCATATTGGCCAGGCTGGTCTCAAACTCTTGACCTCAAGTGATCTGCAAGCCTCGGCCTCTGAAAGTCCTGGGATTACAGGCGTGAGCCACCATACCCAGTCCGTTTTTCCATTGGCTTAAGTGGAAAGTTAGGTAATTGATTGAAGAGTATACTTTTTAAATACAGGCACATATAACTATAAATTTTAAGATGCAGAGTAACATTTTACAACTGTTTTGCTAATTATATATTATTCAGCATTTAATTAAATCTGGTTTAATGTTATCTACTAAGCAACAACTTGAGTATATGAAATTTGGCAGCTTAGTTTTAAACGACAAATATAAAACATGTAATTTTAAACTTAAACGTATCACTAACGCTGATTTTTCCCCACTGATTAATAATGTATTTCTGTATTCCTGTTGCATTACTAACAAAATTTAAAGCTGAAATTAAAATATATGAAGTTTCATTTCCAGTTTGATATGAAAAATATTTTATTACAATTTTGTGCCTGTTCAGTAATTTTAGAAAATGTAGTAGAGTTTAGTTCCGACCGGTTTGCTAAATGCTTTCCTGAAGGAAAAAAAAATGTGGTTCGCAGTTGAGTTAAAAAACATTTGGGTTCAAAACATTAGTATGGTTCATTTCCAACTTGACTCATGTTTGAATTCAAATTCTCAGTGTTAACATTATAAGCAAGTAGGCCACAGCCCCATTAAGAATTCAGTACTGTATATTCCTAGTCTGTAAAAATAAATGACAAAACTCCAAACAACTTTATGTAATCAAAGATAAATAATTAACTATTACTTACTCATTCTACACTTAGAGCTTCCCAACAAATGATTTTTTTTTTGTTGTTTTAAGTAGACAGGGTTTTGCTCTGTTGCCCAGGCCTGAGTGCAGTGGTGTGATCTTAGCTCACTGGAGCCTCGAACTCCTGGGTTGAGGGAATCCTCCTGCCTTAGCCTCTTCCCAAGTAGGTGGAACTATAGACACACACCACCACGCCTGGCTAATGTTTTTTAATTTTTATTTTTAGTAAGGATGGGGTCTCACTATGTTGCCCAGGCTGGTCTCAAACTCCTGGTTCAAGCCATCCTTGTGCCTTGGCTTCCCAAAGTGTTAGGATTATGGGCATGAGCCACCAGGCCCGGCCCACCATCTTATTACCCTTCCTTTTGCTAAGCTTCTGCAAAGCTGAGCAAAAGCAGTGGGCTTCTGCTCCTACTGCACTTAAAAATAGGTCATGACTTCAAAGAACCCCAGAGTTGGAAGGATCCTTGACATTCCAAATGGTCAGTTAGTCTCTACTGAACAATAGGAAGAGAGCTTAATTCCTTTAAGAGTTACTCATTCCATTTTGAAATGTCAGAATGTTCTTTATTCTGATTCAAAGTCTAAGACCCATAACATCCACCCACGAATTATTTCTAAATCTGCCTTCTAAAATTCCAAAGAAAAGTTTAATTCTTCTTCATGACAGTCTTTTAATTATTTTAGAACAGAATAAAATCAGAGAAAAGTGCCTTTGAAAGGCACTCTCCTGGTTTTCCAATCACCTCAATCCCTTTTTCTACTATTCTTCCTTATACTTTCTTTATTTTCATTTCTGAAGTTAATTTAGTCTTTGGAGCTCAGTCCTTGATTCTCTAAATTTTTTTCTTTAGAGAACAAATCCTATTTTGTTGACTGACTCGTCTATCTATGTAGCTGTACCCAAACTGCAGTCTTATATATTCACTTGACCCTTCAGATATTCTCAGCCTCAGGTGAAGCATGATATTAATAACAATTTGACCATTTGTCCCCAATTTTTTTTCTTCTTCCCATATGCCTCCAATTTCTGTAATGATACTTCCAACATCCCAGTTGCCTAGACTGAAAACCCTGAGATCATGTGATCATGTACAGGTCTCCCCTTATTCTCTTCTACATTAAACTGGTTGAATCTTGTTCTTTTTTTTTTTTTCTTTTTAACAGGGTCTCGCTCTATTGCCCAGGTTGGAGTGCAGTGGCATGATCATGGCTCACTGCAACCTCCTGCCTCAGCCTCCAAGTAGCTAGGACTACAGGTGCATGCCACCATGCCTGGCTAATACTTGTGGGGGGTTTTTTTTTGTGTGTTTTTTTTTTTGGAGACAGAGTTTTGCTCTTGTCGCCCAGGGTGGAGTGCAGTGGCGTGATCTCGGCTCACTGCAACCTCTGCCTCCCGGGTTCAAGTGATTCTCCTGTCTCAACCTCCCAAGTAGCTGAGATTACAGGTGTGTGCCACCACACCCAGTTAATTTTCATATTTTTAGTAGAGACAGGGTTTCGCCATGTTGGCCAAGCTGGTCTCGAACTCCTGACCTCAGGTGATCTGCCGGCCCTGGCCTTCCAAAGTACTGGGATTACAGGCATGAGCCAATGTGCCCGGCCTATTTGTATTTTTTTGTAGAGACAGGGTTTTGCCATGTTTGAGACTGGTCCCAAAGTCCTGGGCTCAAGCGGTCCACCTGCCTTGGCCTTCCAAAGTACTGGGATTATAGGTGTGAGCACTGCGCCCGGCCTAATTCTTTCTTTGAAATAAGGTCTTCATTATCTCATGCCTACACTACTGTTGCCATGGCTCCTGAAACGCTCTGTGGAGTTCTCTCTTTACACACCCTCTATTCCACCATTTCAACATTCAGCCAGAAGATTCATTTTCCTAAATAACAGATTTCAGAATCATTTCTCTACTAAAATTTTGATGGTTGCCCAATGCCTAACATGTAAACTCTAAACTTCTCAATATGACTTTTAAGTTTTACAATAACTGCACTCTTAAGAATCCAACCTACTCTCTTTAATATTCTCTACTATGGTCTTATAATATCCCATGTTTATTACCGGTTTCATAAAAATCTTTTTAAACTTTAAAAAAACCAAAGAGTACACTGTAAAGTACATGAAACATAAATGTAGAGAATAAGAAATAATTATAAAGTGAACATCTATAGAACCACCACCCAAATCAAGAAATAAAACACTGCTTGTACCCCGGAAGACTTTTTCTCATGTGACCCTTCTTGATCACACCCTAATCCCTTAGGAGTAACCACTATCTCGACTTAACAGTAATTGTGCGCTTTCCTTACGGTTTTACCACCCAGGTACATCCTTAAATAATATATTTTGGTTTGCCTCTTTTTGAATTATACTTTATGTGTTCTTTCATCAACACTATTTGTAAGACTTCAGGTTGCTGGTAATTCTAGTTTGGTTTCATGACTATAATTCAGGATTTCTCAACCTCCGCACTATATTGACATTGGGAGTGACACTTTGTTGTAGTGGCTGTCCCATGTATTGCAGGATGTTAAGGGGCATCCCTCGCACCACCCATTAGAAGTCAGTAGTACTTCACCTTTTGACAACCAAAAAATGTCTCCGGATATTGCCAAATGTCTAACAGGCAAAAATCACTCCTGGTAGAGAACTACTGCTCTAATTCATTCATTTCCATTCCTCATTCATTAATGGTGTTCCATTCTAATGAATATATCACAGTTACTTTTCCAATCTACTACAAAAATAATGCTGTTATGAACACTCTTATTTATAGGTCTTCAGAAGCATATACACATGCATTTTTCTAGAATGGGAATTGCTGGGTCATTTCTGTGTTTTATAAGGCTCACCCGTTTTTTCTTTTTCTTTTTTTTTTTTTGATTTTTTTTTTTTTTTGAGACGGAGTCTTGCTCTGTCACCCAGGCTGGAGTGCAGTGGCCAGATCTCGGCTCACTGCAAGCTCCGCCTCCCGGGTTCACGCCATTCTCCCGCCTCAGCCTCCCGAGTAGCTGGGACTACAGGCACCCGCCACCTCGCCCGGCTAGTTTTTTTGTAATTTTTAGTAGAGACGGGGTTTCACCGTGTTCGCCAGGATGGTCTTGATCTCCTGACCTTGTGATCCGCCCGTCTCGGCCTCCCAAAGTGCTGGGATTACAGGCTTGAGCCACCGCGCCCGGCCTCACCCGTTTTTTCAAAGTAGTTGTACCATGAGAATTCATACTGCTATACAAGCTACTCAAAAACCTAAGCATTACCCATAAAATACTAAGACATAAGCAACTACAGAGATTTTCTCCCTCCCAACCAATGCACAAATTCCATTCCTGTAATTTTCCCCCATCCTCCAGCTCCTCACCTTCTTTTCTACCCTAATTACAACTGCCCTTCAAGCCTCAGATGATGTCCACCTTTTCTCAGGGGAGAACAGCACTATCTCCTATTGCCCTCCTCTTTCCCTAAACTTGAATAGCATTTCTGAACTGAGGTACTCATTTTTGTTAGTCACATACTTCCCAAAACTGTAAGCTGTTAGGCAGCACCAAAGCTGCCTTTTAATTTCTTCTCTGAAATAAAGAATCCAGCTGGGCGCGGTGGCTCATGCCATTAATCCCAGCATTTTCGGAGGCCAAGGCGGGAGGATAGTTTGATCCCAGGAATCTGAGACCAGCCTGGGCAACAGTGGGACCCTGTCTCAAAGAGAGGAGAAATAATTCCTTTCTGGCCTAGCAAAGTAATCTAACTACACATATATAAATGTTCAACAAGGATGCCTTGAATAAATGAGAACAGACAAGCTTTGAACCTGAAAGTCACTGAGATTTAAAAGGTAGTAACAGTCAGGAAACCTAAATTCTACTCCTGGCTCTCATCCAGAATGTAAACTTCAGCAAGTGATTTCCCCTCTCTGGGCACTGGTTTCTTCATCCGCAAAAGTGTTAGAACACATGACCTCAGAGGTCCCCTCCAGCGCTAGAATTCGGTAAGAAAATTGAACTTCATCAAATCGAGCTTGAGGATACCGGTAGTGGGGGTGAGGGAGTCCCTCGGTTGTCGACCGGGTTTGTGGCGGTGCTGGCGTTCCTCTGTTGCTCCCTGGAGCTCAAGAGAACGGCCACGACAGCTGAGGTCAGCCGCCAGGGCGGGGACCAGAGGCGCTGACCGCCACAGGCCATCCCCCGTGTGCCTAAATACCGCTACCGGGTCACCGGGACGGGCAGTGCGGCCAAGTCCGCCCCGCGAACGGCCTCTCTGGGAAGGCCAGCCTGGGGTGTGAGACACCTCGGGGGCCGGCCGCGGGCCAAGGGAGCGCCCAGTCGCTCACCCGGTTGGGATATTCCTTCTCCACACAGTCGCCACACATCGCGACGAGGTCAACATGGAATGCCCTCCAACACTTCCGGGAAGACGAAACCTCGCGAGAGCTGAGATATGGTTGCCGCATGCGCCCAACTACTCGACTACTGGATATTCCGTCTCGGGAACCGAGCCGAAGCCTCTGCCCCTTAGCAACTGTTGTCAAGGCAGGGCACAGTCTCCTTGGCACCTTGCGTCGGCAAAGGGTGGGGCTTCAGAACTCCTTCCGAGAAAGAGGAAGAAATCGTGTGCACTGACAGATGTGACGGGAAGGGAAGGTGGATCTTGGGCTGAGCGAAGTTCTCACAGACACCTTCCTGAGCTTAGGCTGATAAGAAAGGAAAATCACAAGACACAAGAAAGGGAATTATTTCTCGCTACCACATATACAAATCTGAAATGTTAATAAATACCTTTCTGTACCATTTCTTAAGGCAATGAGAATGAATAAGAGACTAGATAGATCTCAGCAGGTGAATAAACAGTAACTGAAGTGTTTGGGAAGAGACACCCAGAGTGCTGCAGAAAATCTCCTCAAAGAACACTTAAAATATTAGTCATAATTGGCCATTCCGAAGTCCTCTGGAGGACATAGCAACGGGGACCGTATTTCTATCTCTCTCAGGTGTCACAGAAGCACCTCAGTGGCGGGCAAGGACTAGTTAAATAGACAAATGACCAGGTCAGTTGTTCCTGCCTCATTTCCCAATCCTGTGGATCTCAAAATGCTTGTGATTGGCGCCCCGCCTCATCCTTTCTCTCTGTGTTGAAAGCATCTTATTTATTCGCAACGATCTAATTAACTTGCATACGAATCTCCGAAGTTTGTCTTTGCTTCTGAACAATGTGTCTTCATCACACTCCTCTACTCCAATGGGAACATCAACATCCTCCCTCAGCCCTGCTTTATTGCTGTCATGTCAGTGAAGAAAGATTGGGGAGCATGGGAGACTCTGGGATCCAGATTCCTTAAAGAAGAGATTAATAACCATTTCAAAGCACACTAGTTTAACTGGGCTTGCTAATATGGGAATTATTTTTCCACAGAAGCACTGAAATTGTAATCTTTAGTATTTCAACTTCTGGTAAGTACCTGCAACAGTTACTAAAAATCACAGGTGTGCTAAGAAACACTGCATGAACTACAGCCATCAGAGTTTACTTTATTCTTAGAATAATTATAATGCCTCCCATTTGTATGACATTTTCAACCTTTCAAAAGTGTCCTCATTTCAGTTTCTAATTTTATGCTATTACAACCCTATGTGGTTGGTAAGAAAAATATGCCTCCTCTTTTCAGATAAGGAAACCACAGAAGTGAGTGGTTAAAGGTCTTGTCTATGGTAAAACTACTCAGTAGTCAGCCAGCACTAAGACTCTGTTGCTATCCTTGGCTCAATTTCTTTCTAATACAGTAGCACTAGCCACTTATGACTATGAAGCACTTTAAATACGGCAAGTTTGAACTGAGATTGTGCTGTAAGTACATTCTGCACACTAGATTTGGAAGATTTAGTAGTAAAAAATATAAAAATCTCATTAATAAATTTATATGATAATGCTGAAATAATTTTTGACATACTGGGTTAAATAAAAACGTATTATTAAATTAATTTCATTTGCTTTTTTAAATGTGGCTACTAGAAAATTAAAAATTACACATGTAACTCTCATATTCCTATTGGACAGGGCTAGTCTATTCTTTTTTTCTCTCTCTCTTTTAAGGCAGAGTCTCACTCTGTCACCTAGGCTGGAGTGAACTGGCGCAGTCTCGGCTCACTGCCTCCCGGGTTCAAGTGATTCTAATGCCTCAGCCTCCCGAGTACTTGGGACTACAGGGGCACACCACCACAACCAGCTGATTTTTTGTAGTTTTAGTAGAGATGGGGTTTCACCATGTTGGCCAGGGTGGTCTCGAACTCCTGGTCTCAAGTGATACACCCGCCTCAGCCTCCTGAAGTGCTGGGATTATAGGCATGAGCCACTGCACCTGGCCCAATTCTCTCTCTTCGTCCATTTTTAAATGCTTTCTCTGTTTTTAAAGGCTAATACTGACTTTTAATCCTTTCTTACTCCCCAGATACTCACGATTTTGTCTGAGAGATAAAATGAGCACAAATACTAATAATTACTGGCAGATTGGGGTATTAGAATACAAAATGGTGAGACTATGCCCTGGTGGAGGATTACGAAAGAGGAATTTGGGCCTTAAAACATGCATAGAATTTCAAAAAGCAGAGTTTTGTTTTGTTTTGTATAGAAATTTCAGGTGGACCACGAGGAGTTTGGATTTTATTCTGCATGTGGTAAGGAGCCACTGAAGGTTTGAGCAGGAGAGTGTTGTCAGAGTTGTGGTTTAAAATTATTTTAGGCTGGGTGTGGTGGCTCACACCTGTAATCCCAACACTTTGGGAGGCCAGGGCAGGAGGATAGCTTGAAGCCAGGAGTTCAAGACCAGCTTGGGCAACATAGTGATGACCTCAAAAAATTTAAAAATTAGCCCAGTGTGGTGGTGTGCACCTGCAGTCCTAGCTATTCAGGAGGCTGAGACGGGAAGATCTCTTGAGCCTAGGAGTTTGAGGCTGTGATGAGCTATGATCATGCCACTGCACCCCTGCCTGGGCAACACAGCGAGACCCTGTCCCTAAAAACTAAATAAATAAAAAAGAAGATTATTTTAGCTGCATTTTATTGGGACTTACTGGAACTGGGGAAAAAATATGGACATGCCAAAGGCAGACGCTAGCAGGAACCACAAGGGGGAGATGTGTAGCTTTCTGCCTCATCACTGAGACTATACACGACAAAAATAAATTAATGAAAAATTATACTACAGTCATAGATCTCAAAGATTACACCCGTTAGCATGAATTGATTTCATATTCTAAAGCGTGAAAGACAATCTACATATTTATGAAATTTTTTTACCTTCCCAGAGTTATAACGTGTCATTAAAATAAGCAAGATTTAAAAAAAAAAAAAGGTCATCATATTCATGGTCACAAAAGCTCAAGAGCTCAGGGCTGTCTATCCAGTGAAGTTCTCCATTTAAATCTAGCGACATTCAGAGGAGACAGGCAGGAAGTGAGACTCAGTGGAAGAGGTAGAGAGGACCAGAAATTAAAGTGTGATTGTGGTAATGGGAATATAAAAGTATCTGAGGTTGACAGACGGGAGAAAGGAAAATAGAGGCTACAAAGCAGAAGAAGATTAGCACCTAAATAAAATGAACAAGTAGTGATGTAACATAAGAAAAACAATAAACAAAAAAAAATCTTTTCTCTTATAGGTAACTATATAATATAACATTTGCAGAATCAATTTTATCTTCTAATAGAATTTTCTCTGGGGCAATATGGGTGCCCCTATGGGTCCTTAATAAATATGTGATGTCCATGATGTACATCAAACAAACCATGTTGCAGTTTACATATGAGATCATCTCTTATAAAAAAATTTATAAATTATTTATAAATTTAATAAATTTATTAAAGAAAATCTAAATGTTAAAATGGCCCTAATTGCTGGCTCAATTACATGTGCTAAACTACATCCCTGTGGCAAGATGAAAGTTTTCCCTAAGGAGTGCAGTTTGACTCTCCTTTTAACACCTTCTTCCTATTTTTTCTTTTGCCTTATGATGTCTTAAGCCAAGAGGCTGAAAGGACGACACAATGCTGATCATATCTATTCTTTTCATCTTTTGTTGAAAGGAGCAAAAAAGTGCCCCAGCCTTTATGGTAGTATCCTCAGACCCATTTCTTTTTTTTCTTTTTTTCTTTCTTTTTGAGATGGAGTCTCGCTCTATCGCCCAGGCTAGAGTGCAGTGGCATGATTTCGGCTCACTACAACCTCCGCCTCCCAGGTTCAAGGGATTCTCCCGCCTCTGCCTCCTGAATAGCTGGGACTACAGGCGCATGCCACCATGCCCGGCTAATTTTTTATTTTTAGTAGAGACAGGGTTTCACCATCTTGGCCAGGCTGGTCTTGAACTCTTGACCTTGTGATCCACCCGCCTCGGCCTCCCAAAGTGCTGGGATTACAGGCGTGAGCCACTGCACCCGGCCCTCAGACCAGTTTCACAGATGGAGTAGAGGAAGCTCATGTCTGAGCAGAAGCTTGTCTGCTTGGTGAAGGTATAGGTCATTCTTTCCATTGTTTCAGGGAAAGTGTGAAATAAGAGTCTGTGGTTGTCATCACCTGATGTCACCTGCCTAGTATGAATGAATTAGCAGCATTTCTGGGTTAACACAGTGAATACAGGTGAGCCTGGCTGCGGACAGGTATGAAAGCATTCCTAGAAGTTCAGGGTCAGATTTTCTTCTTAGTTCAGTGGGAGAGTTAGACTTTCTTCCCTTTAGGGTTCTCCTGCTCAATTTCAGGCTACTTCCCTATTCAGATGATAAACTGAAGCCTTTCAAACACATTTATTTATTTATTTATTGCTTTTTAAAACTTTATTTCAACATAACTATTCTTACAGAAGTACACTCATATTGGCTAATGGAATGCAATTTAAGTTTAAACTTACCCTGCACAATTTGAGTCAAAAACTTGGTACGTGGTTTAAGATTTCAAAAATGATTTGCAGTCTGGTTTATTTTTTATCTATTACAAATGTATAAAAGATCCTCCATCAAATTCTGCTAAAGAAGGCAGCAGAAACTTGAGAAAATTACCTTTGGTTTGCCTTAGGAAAAAAACAGGCATTACACTGCTTAAGTTTATAAAATTGGTGCAGAAAAAATTGTTGTAATACTTCAATGCCAGTTTAGAAAGTTCAGTACCAATGGATATGGAAATGGGTGTGAAGGAGCCTGTGTACACATGTGAAACTGTAAATATCTGATTTAGGGAATATTGCATGTGGATTATAAATCCACACACACCAAGATTCATATAATTTCTTCAATCTGAATTAACACTGTCTGTTCACTTCATCTGCTAAGGTCAGTCAGGGAACTGGACAGAGTAGTTGTTTTTCTGATGTATGCAAAAAAGAAAAGGGAATTTCTTCCTCAGCTTTTCAGTCCAGAAGTCAGTGTACTACGGGCAACGTATTGCTTCCGTTGTCAACATTCATAGAGTGACATGCAATGAGGTCTACTTGGATATTAATTTGTATCAGCACTCATATCCAAAATAGTCTCCAAAGTTAATGACCACATGACTTTAGAAGTGACTCCAAAAAAAAATGGCCCTGCTTAGAAGATTAGAGCAAAACATTCAGCAATATTTATAAGAAGACTTATCCAAAAATGCAGCCCTTTGTGAATTACACCTCAATTTTAAAAAGTAGCCCCCAAATAAGAAGTAGCTCTGAAAAACAAAGAGGAAGAAATATAACTTAAAATATCTTAAAAACCGGCCGGGCGCAGTGGCTCACGCCTGTAATCCCAGCACTTTGGGAGGCCGAGGCGGGCGGATCATGAGGTCAGGAGATCAAGATCATCTTGACTAACACAGTGAAACCGCATCTCTAATAAAAATACAAAAAATTAACCGGGTGTGGTGGCGGGCGCCTGTAATCCCGTTACTCCGGAGGCTGAGGCAGGAGAATGGCGTGAACCTGGGCGGCTGAGCTTGCAGTGAGCCGAGATCACGCCACTGCACTCCAGCCTGGGCGACAGTGCGAGACTTTGGTCTCAAAAAATAAACGAAAAATAAAAAATCTTAAAAACCAATGTGAATACAGGTTCAAAAGATGATAGTTAAAAGAGATTCATTTTCTTAAGACTACCTAGGATTAAGGCTTATAACATATTCTAGTATTTCAAGTTTATTGCTAGTCACTAAACATAAATTTACAAATAACATGTCCATTTTTTCAAACATATGACACTTAAAAGCAAGGGAATAGCCATTATTTCCCTCTGATTCTGTTTTTTTCACTCTCCTCACTTTTTTTCAAATACAGACTATTTCCATATAAAGTTTTCACCATATATGTTGAAATCTCTTGAATTGTAGCTTCTGGGGAAATATTATCTCTCAAATCTTGCATGGATTGGAGTGGATTTTAAAATATTTTATGTATGTATGTATATAGAGATGAGTCTCACTGTGTTGCCCAGGCTGGTCTCGAACTCCTGGGCTCAAGCAATCCTCCTGCCTTGGCCTCCCACAATGCTGGGATTATAGACATAAGCCACCACAACTAGCCAAAAGGAATTTAATAATCAAAATGCAACTGGGTTTCAGATATTTTATTGTGGGTTTTTTCCCCCAATGTGTGCCTCAAGGATATAGTAAGGCTTAGAGCAGACTTTTATTCTCTTCCACCCATATGGACTCTGAGAGGTGAAGGAGTTTGGAATTTTAGAGAAACTGTGGAAGTGAAGAAAGGGAAGTCAACAGACTTCTGTTTTGTCCTGGAGAATGGCTAGCAGATGGCGGGTTTACTTCAAGGTAAGCCAGGCACAAAATCCACAGAAATCAAAAATCTTGGGTAGTGTTGAAAAGAGTAGTTTTGACTTGGAATGGAGAAGGGGTACATAGAAGCTGCAAGGAATATTTGGAAAATAACATGGTGGTTTAAAGTTAAAATATTAGATTTCAGTCCTCATTGTAACTTAATAACTCAAGGACCCTAAACAAGTTTCTTATTGGCTGGTCTTCAATTTTCTCATCTGTAAAATAATGACAGTAATAAATATACCTACCTCACAGGCTTGCTTCATAAAATGATACACAAATGTTTTCGATATATGTGTTTCTACATATGATTTAAGGGTTTTAAGGAAAGTAACTCTGGCCTTAAGCCTTAGGTGGTAGAAGGGAGGATAATAAATTAAGGAAGAGGACTTGCAATAACTCAAACTGACCGACATGTGAATGTGTGTCTGCTGAAGTGGATAATATGAGACAGTGTACTTTAACAAATTTGTACAAGGCGATTTGTGTGTAACTAGAAAAACTGAGTGAGCATGTTGTGTTGGAGAGGATGCTGTGGTAAAAGGGTCGTGTTAGGGAGGGAAACCATGGGAGATGGAGAAGGAGAAAGGCCAGGCTCCTCCAGGAAGTGGATTTGGAAAGTTACCTCAAGGTACAAAGAGAAAGGGAGCCTTCCTTGTAAGTGCTACTTTGGGCTCTACCTAATCACAGATTCCCAACTCTTCTAGTTCTTTGTACTTTTTTCTCTTTACAATATCTTCTTTGAGAACTAATGAGAGGGCCGGGCTTGGTGGCTCACACCTGTAATCCCAACGCTTTGAGAGGCCAAGGCTGGCAGATCACTTGAGGTCAAGAGATGGAGACCAGCCTGGCCAACATGGTGAAACCCCATCTCTACTAAAAATACAAAAATTTAGCTGGGCGTTGGTGGCATGCACCTGTAATCCCAGCTACTTGGGAGGCTGAGGCAGGAGAATCACTTGAACCTGGGAGGTGTAAGTAGCAGTGAGCCAACATCGTGTCATCGCTCCAGCCTGGGCGAGAGAGCGAGGCTCCGTCTCAAAAAAAGAACTAATGAGAAAGTGCATAGCAAGGTTTGAGAGAACTGAGGTATATTATTAAGCAACCACGTAGACAGCGCCAAAAATGTGACAGTTAGCATAAATCTCATTATGTCACTGCTTTAAAAGTTCCATGATTCCCTATTGCCCTCAGGATAAAAACCAAATTCCTTCCTACAGCACCCATAGCTTTTTAAAAGTTGGCCCACTCTACTTCTGTAGCCCCATGTCCTGCTGCTCCCTACCTCCCTTCCTGCTGTCATCCCACATTTCCTGTTTCTAGCCTCACCAGTTCCTCATGGCCCTCACCACATCAAAGTCTCCTTTCTAACTTTTTGTGTGCTGCTCCTTCTGCCCAGAATAGCCCTTTCTCTCCTTGTTGAATTCATATTCAGGTTCTCAGACATGGCTCAAACATCACCTCTTCCATAAATACTGGATATTAGTATCCCTTTCCAAGTACCTACAATAACAGTTTATTAATTCCCCTATTATACTATGCACAGTCAGCTCTTGACTGCAAACTTGAGAATCATGCTTGTTTCCCAGAATTTAGCATTATACCTGACACATAAGTGCTCAGTAAGTATTTTTTGATTGATTTCAGAAGCTGAACACACAGTTACACCCTTCCCACCACCTTACTCCAAATTCCATAGCCAAAAGCAGCTACCATTCCACTTGTCTGATTTGGATTTTGCTCTGTTCACTCCAGGTCTTTGCTTTCAATGGTTTTGAAATTTGAGAAAGAAAACAAACAAACAAAAATTAGGAGAGTTTTGGTTAGAAAATAATAGCCTTTTTTCCCCAATAAATTACCAATAATTTAGTTGTTAAATCATGTCTTCATTCTGTGCCCACCCGAGGGAAGATTCTGCCTAAGACGTGGATGACTCAACAAGGAGAAGGACGTGCCCTAATATCATCCAATTTAACACCTCCTTGCACTCTAGGAAGTGACCTATAAACTTAGCAGTTTGCTATTTCATTCCTGGAAGTTTAGCAACAGCTTCCTGACTTCAATTGGTTTTTTTTTAAAAAAAATTTATTATTATTATTTTTTTGAGATGGAGTTTCACTCTTGTTGCCCAGGCTGGAGTGCAATGGTGGAATCTCGGCTCACTGCAGCCTCTGCTTCCCAAGTTCAAGCGATTCTCCTGCCTCAGCCTCCCAAGTAGCTAGGATTACAGGCATGTGCCACCACACCCAGCTAATTTTTTATATTTAGTAGAGATGGGGTTTCACCATGTTGGTCAGGCTGGTCTTGAACCCCTGACCTCAGGTGATCCACCTGCCTCAGCCTCCCAAAGTGTTGGGATTACAGGAGTTAGCCATCACACCCAGCCTTCAATTGGTTCTATATACTACTTTATGTATCTCTTTTATAAATAATTGGATCCAGCCAGGTGTGATGGCTCATGCCTGTAATCCCAGCACTTTGGGAGGCCAAGGCAGGAGGATTGCTTGAGCTCAGAAGTTCAGGACCAGCCTGGGCAACATGGCAAGACCCTGTCCCTACAAAAAATACAAAAATTAGCTGGGCAGTGGGTGTGGGGGCATGTGCCTGTAACCCCAGCTACTTGGGAGGCTGAGGTGGGAGGATCACTTGAGCCTTGGAGGTCGAGACTGCAGTGAGCTTTGATTGTACCGTTGCACTCCAGCCTGGACAACAGAGACCTTGCCTCTAAATGCATACATACATACATACATACATACATACATACATACATACATAATGGTTTTTGTCGACTTGGGCTGAAGGAAGGTAGTGACTCTTCTACGGGCAAGGTGCCTACATCAGAGAGCGTTTCATTTCAAAATTAAGAATGGTGCTCAAAATGTAAATATACCTGGAAGAAGTAATATGATGATATTAAAGCTCAGGAATTCAATTTCACTCATATAATGTTTGGGGTATGTGCCTTATGCCCACCTTTCACAATCAGGGGGCAAGGCAAGAAAAACCAGTGATCACAATACAGTGTAATAACTGCTCTTCGGCATGCTCCTGGGGCCCAGATAAAGGGCAGCCTGGGAGAGGTCAGAGAGAGGAGGGGACACAGTCTCAGCAATGATTTTCCAGAAGTGTCGCTCCATCCTCAGCCTCTTTAAGCTTAGACATTAGGGAATGTTGGGCAGGGTGTTCCCCCGACACAAGGAACAACATGTGCAAAAATGCAGAAATGCTGAGAAACAAGTTTGAAAGGGGTGGTGTATAGGGGAGGTTCATAGATCTAAGTAATCTCACATCCTTTTATGAAGAGGATAAAGTTTTGACCCTTTAGTCAGGGGATGTTGGCTTCATAGTTATGCCTCAGCCCAGCACTTGTGAAGGTTGAGTAATGGATTTTAAATTGCTCAATTTCTTCCTACCATATACCAGGATCACATTTTCTACCAAAGTGGTGGTATGGAGACATACAAATGTGGACTCACAGTCCAGCTCTGTCACTTATTAGACATGATGAAACATTGTGGGAAAGGTATAACTTCTCTGTTCCCTTTCCCTCATTTGCAAAATGGGAATGCACCTTCCTCATGGAGCTGTTGTGAGAATTAAAGGAGAGAATCCACATAACACAGGGTGTGACATACGTATTAAGTATTTCATAAATGTTAGCTATGATGATGAAGATGATTCCAATGGCCCTAATAAAGATGTAAGAATAAGTGGCTAGTAATCAAGGGGTGGTAATCAAAGGGTGGTAATTAATGGCAACCCCTGAGAATCCCAGAGAATCCCCTGAGAATCCCAAAGAGGTCACTTAACATACTCCTCCACATCTAATATCAATGCTTAAATCAACACTGTTTGACCCCACTTGCCACCAAGGGCTCTATACTCGAGGAAAGATTGGGAGTAGAGGGAAAGGGTGAAAGAAAATCACAAGTAGAAAGAAGGCAATGAGAGATAAAGGGAAAAGGAAGTGGAATGATAGGACAAATGACATAGAAAATACACTTTCGTGGTACATCTACTATTAAAGTTGCCTATTCCTGACTTCAGTCTTCCAAGGCAGGTGATGACTTCATTCAAGTTAAAAAGAACCAAAGGAAGAACTAGGAAACTACAAGAGGTCAATATATTCAATAATTCCAGAGAGGTCCAGGTATTAAAGGATCATAAGTAGAAGAAAGTGTTAAGAGTCATCTTTTATATTTTCTTTTTTGAGATGGAGTTTCACTCTTTTGCCCAGGCTGGAGTGCAGTGGTGCGATCTCAGCTCATTGCAACCTCTGCCTTCCAGGTTCAAGCGATTCTCCTGCCTCAGCCTCCCAAATAGCTGGAATTATAGGCACGGGCCACCATGCCCAGCTAATTTTTGTATTTTTAGTAGAGACGGGGTTTCGCCATGTTGGCCAGGCTGGTCTCGAACTCCTGACCTCAGGTGATCCACCTGCCTCGGCCTCCCAAAGTGCTAGGATTACAGGCGTGAGCCACCGCGCCTAGCCATCTTTTATCTTTTCTAAGGAGCTGTGTGTGTGTGTGTGTGTGTGTATGTGTGTATATGTGTTTGTGTGTGATGTTTTCTCACTGTTGCCCAAACTGGAGTGCAGTGGCGTGATCTCGGCACACTGCAACTTCTGCTTCCTGGGTTCAAGCCATTCTCCAGCCTCAGCCTCCTGAGTAGCTGGAATTACAGGAGTGCACCACTTTGCCTGGCTAATTTTTGTTGTTGTTGTTGTTTTTAGTAGAGACGGGATCTCGTCACATTGCCCAGGTTCTAAGAAACTCTTTATCAAACTCAAGAATATTTAGAGAATCTCTAGACAGATTATTGTGTGTATTAAGACTACCGATGTTATGAGGGGCTCAGAGACTCTTGCAGATACAAGCAAAAATGCTAGACCAAATATTTAGAGGTGAAATCTCTCCAAGAACCAAATTTTTGAGGAGTAGTCAAAGGGAAACATCCTTCCTTATATCATCCACGTGCAAATCAATGAATGCTGCTAGTCGTCACCTATTTGGTAGGAGGAATTTTAGGAAGGCCCAAACTGTCAGTAGTTTAAGCAAAATGGTGTTGCTTTCTGGGGCTTTTCAACATCAACTCATACCCCCATGTGATTCTGACCTGCTACTCTTTTGTTGTATTATTTTGTTAAGTATTTACTCCTGAGAGATGATTCTGTCCTAATTATCTCTTACCCACATGTCTTTCATTTTTCAGTTTGTGTTCTAGTTCATTTTCAGAGCATTCGCTCTCATGATCACTGTCTTTTTTTTTTTTTTGGTTTTTAGATCTTCTTCCTTCTCTTTCTTTAGTTGCTGGCAGTTGAGCAGGGATAATGCTGAACTGGGGCCAGCTGTTAATTAAGCAAAATAAGTCAAGCAAGTCAAAACTTCCAAATATTTGGTTTCAGGTGAGTTAGCCACCACAGCATTTTCTTGGATGTAATTTTATTTTGATTTGATTTCTGTAAGTCCTCCGGTTGGGGCTGTCATCTTTCTGCTGTGTGACAAAGCAATGCGAAGAGGATGCGTCAAGATATAGACGAATCACATTATTCAGCAACAAGGCAACAGGGCAGAGCCTTGAATCAGAGGCCTCAACCCAGTCCTCAGCAAAATCTTGAGGACATTTTTTGATTTCACTATCTGTTTCTGGGGACATAGAGGTTTTTGTCTTTTTGCCAGAAGGAAAATTGGGTAGTGAATTTTCTGATTTTGAAAGTTTACTCCTAACCCATGTTTCATTCCTAAATAACAGAGTAAAGGCATCATCATGATGAACAAACAATTTTTAGTGTATATTATGTGTAAGATGCTGGCCAGGCACCAGGAGAACACACAGAGAGAATACATAATTTATACTCAGATGACTTACTATCTTGAGGAGATTAGATATATGCATTTAAATACATACATATATTTTAACAAACAAAAACTACCAGATAACACATACCAAGTGCCAAATGGGTAATATATAAGTAGGTTGACCATATGGCCCAGCTTGTCCTGGACAGTCCCACTTCACACCTGTGGTTTCAGAGTAATTGTGACCCTTTCAACTAGCAAACATTATAATCTGGATGATAAATTATATGGTCACCATTTGTACAGACCACTAATCTAGGAATCAAGAGGAGGGGGTGATTATCAATGGCTGGGGCAGTTGGTGGCGAGTTCATGGAGCTGGTAGAACTTGAGTTGGGCCTTGAAGGAAGAGTTAGGGCGGAGGTGAGGGACAAGTAATCTACAGGGAAAAGACCAAGACCAAAGACAGCAGCCAGGCCTGGTGGCTCATGCCTGTAATCTCAGCACTTTGGGAGGCTGAGGTGGGCAGATCACCTGAGGTGAGGAGTTTGAGACCAGCCTAGCCAACATAGTGAAACCCTGTCTCTACCAAAAAACGAAAAACAAAATAAACACAAAAATTAGCTAGCTACTCAGGAGGCTGAGGCAGGAGAATCGCTTGAACCTGAGAGGTGGAGGTCACAGTGAGCTGAGATCTTGCCACTGCTCTTCAGTCTGGGCAACAGAGTGAGACTCCATCTCAAAAAAAAAAAAGGAACAAAGGCACCAAAGTGAACATGGGAATAAAGTACAGTCACCGCACTACTCTAGGGGACACTGTTCACATTATATTCTCTGTGAATAGAGTCCTCTGGAATGTGCAAGTGTCAGCTCTAAGGGTATGTCATATTTGGGAGCAACTGGAAAATTAGCTGGAGAAGAGAATTTGTGTAAGGTAAGAATAGAAATAAGTATTAGGTGGTTGTGGTGGTGCATGCCTGTAGTCCCAGCAACTTGGGAGGCTGAGGTGGGAGGATCACTTGACCCCAAGAGGTTGAGGCTGCAGTAAGCTGAGATCACGCTACTGCACTCCAGCCTGGGTGACAGAGCAAGTTCCCATCTCAAAAAAATTTTTTTAAAGAATGAAAAGAAGTAAGAAACAGATAGTGGAGGATATTAAATGCCAGGTTAAGATATGTAACTTTCATCCTATAGATCATAGGAATCTAACCGAAGAGTTTTTAGTAAGGAAATGATACATGCAACAAACTATTTTTGAAAGAGTAATATTCCCAATGAAACTGTTCAATGTATTAAAAGGAAAAGGAAGACAAAGGAGAAGAACTAGTTTCAAAACTATTGGAAATGCATAGGAGATAAATGATGAGTCTGAGCTACAGTCGTGGCAGTGGGAAAGGGATAGGAAGAGAGACTTGAGAGAATTTGCAAAGGCAGGATTGATAAGAGTTTGGTAACTGGCCAACTATGCAAGGAGAGGGAACAGTCAAGAATGACTCAAGATTTCAAACCTGAGTCACTGAGAAAATGATGGTATCATTGATGTATGTGGGGAAGTTGAGAGAAGGGAGGACTTAACTTTGAAGGAAAAGGTAAGCTCTGCTCCAGACATGATGAGTTTCAGACATCCATTTGGAAATATCCAGTAGGAAATATTAAGTTGAAGCTGAGACAGGAGATCATGGCTAGAGATGTGGATTTAGGAATTCTGTGGAGCATTGAATAATTGAATGAAAAAGTGTTTTCCTTCAAGATCATAAGTAGCAGACAGCCCAAGATTATCACTTGGGTTGCAATTTTATTGGTAGAGTAGATAGGAATATAGGTTGGAAAGATAGCAGAAGAGATCCCAGAGGTGGAAGTAAAAAGACAGTGTGGTATATGTCAAGACGGCGAAAGGAAAAGAACATTTCAAGCTGGAGAGGTTGGTCTACAGGGCCAAATGCCGAAAGGAGGTCAAGGAAGATGAAAATTGAGAAAATTAATAGTTTTTGGTGGTGAGGATGACACTGTGGACTTTAGAGGGTATGATTTTATTGTGGTTATATAGATGGATGTGCTCCATGTTTTAAGGGTGAGGGATGAATAGGTGGCAAGTCAAGGTAGATAATGAGTGAAGGCCGATTTTGTGAGAAATTTGGCAGTAAAAGAAGAGAAAAATGGGATGAAAGTTCAAGGAATAGCCACTATTAAGAAATAATTTTTGGCCGGGCGCGGTGGCTCAGGCCTGTAATCCCAGCACTTTGGGAGGCCGAGGCGGGTGGATCACAAGGTCAGGAGATTGAGACCATCCTGGCTAACATGGTGAAACCCCGTCTCTACTAAAAAGACAAAAAACTAGCAGGGCGTGGTGGCGGGCGCCTGTAGTCCCAGCTACTTGGGAGGCTGAGGCGGGAGAATGGCGTGAACCCGGGAGGCGGAGCTTGCAGTGAGCCGAGATCACGCTACTGCACTCCAGCCTGGGAGACACAGCGAGACTCCGTCTCAAAAAAAAAAAAAAAGAAAAAAGAAATAATTTTTGGCCGGGCGCGGTGGCTCACACCTATAATCCCAGCACTTTGGGAAGCTGAGGCGGGCGGATCACAAGGTCACGAGATCGAGACCATCCTGGCTAACATGGTGAAACCCTGTCCCTACTAAAAATACAAAAAATTAGCCTGGTGTGGTGGAGGGCGCCTGTAGTCCCAGCTACTCAGGAGGCTGAGGCAGGAGAATGGCATGAACCTAGGAGGCGGAGCTTGCAGTGAGCCGAGATCATGCCACTGCACTCCAGCCTGGGCGACAGAGTGAGACTGTCCAAAAAAAAAAAAAAAAAGAAAGAGTTTTTTTTCTTTTTCCTGAGACTGGGTCTTGCTCTGTCGCCCAGGCTGGAGTGCAGTGGCACCATCAAGGCTTACTGCAGTCTCAACCTCCTGGGCTCCAGCGATCCCCCAACCTCAGCCTCCCATATAGCTGGGAGTACAGGTGTGTGCCACCATGCCCAACTAATTAAAAAAAAATTTTTTTAGAGACAGAGTCTTGCTATGTTGCTCAGGCTGGTCTTAAATAACTGGGTTCAAGTGATCCTCCTGCCTCAGCCTTCCAAAGTGCTGGGATTACAAGAGTGAGCCACTACTCTTGGCCAAGGAAGGATTTTAAAAAATATATATGATAAGGAATTTATGTTATGTTTTGGATTATAAATAGACCTTTATTTGCTTAGAACAAATTCTGATTTTTCAAATTGCTCACAGTAAC
Organism: Theropithecus gelada; assembly: GCF_003255815.1. Lineage (NCBI taxonomy): Eukaryota > Metazoa > Chordata > Mammalia > Primates > Cercopithecidae > Theropithecus > Theropithecus gelada. Next base: position 66,192,753 of record NC_037675.1, on the reverse strand, counting down.
TTTTTCCTCTGAATTCTATGCCAGAAGTTTACTACAGCAAGGGAGAAAGAAAATACAGATAGGACAAGATCTGATAAAGGATTCAATAGTTACTTATCAAAAGATTAAAATGGACTTAATCTCTTTCATGTAGCTGGGGCCCTTTCTATTCAGGCAGAAATTTAGGTTAGAAGAGGATATCTCTAAAACACTGAAGAAAAATTTTTGCTTGCTTGATTTTTGTTTGTTTGTTTTTAGAGACAGGGTCTCTTGCTCTATCACCCAGGCTGGAGTTCAGTGGTGTCATCATAGCTCACTGCAGCCTCAAACTCCTGGGCTTAAACAGTCCTCCTGGCTTAGCCTCCCAAAATGCTGGGATTACAGACATGATAAGCCACTGCACCTGGCCTGTTTGTTTGGTTTTTTCGAGAGTTTTCTAAAGCCCCCAGTGCACTCCCCAGTTTAAAAACCTTCAGTGGCCTACAGATTCCCCAGCCTGACATCCTCATGCTTTCCACTTTCCCAGGCACCATCGTTCAGGCCCCAATTACTCCTCCTCTTGAGGACTGTAATAGCCTGTCTCCTGTCTCTCTTCACTGCAGCCATCCTACATACTGCTGCTAGCTTAATTTTCCTAAAGCACAGTTCTGATCCTATCTGTGCCTTGCTTAAAAGCCATCAACGAATTACCATTGTCAATTGAATTAGGCACAGCCTCCTCTCCCTGACTGTTAAAACCAGCCACAATATGGCTGTGGTTCACCTCTTCTGTCTTAATTTCTATACTTTCCATATATATAAACTAATCTACAGGCATAAAAAATAATGGGTCACCTGGTCCTTCTATTTGGAGTGGCCATATGACATTTTCCTATCAAAAAACAACAAGTAATTTACACATGAAAGAGGGAAAAAGAAGGTGTGAGGGTCATTTTTGCTTGTTTTTTGAGACAGGGTCTCTTTTTGTTGAGATAGTTACTCAGGCTGCAATGCAGTAGCATGAGCATGGCTCACTGCAGCCTCAACCTTCCAGGCTTAAGTTATCCTCCCACCTCAGCCCCCTGAGTAACTGGGACTACAGGCATGCACCACCATGCCTGGCTAATATATATATATATATATATTTATTTTATTTTTTTGTAGAGACAGGGTTTCAATATGTTGCCTCAAACTCCTGGACTCAAGCAATCCTTCTGCCTCAGCCTCCCAAAGTGCTGGGATTACAGGCATGAGCCACCATGCCCGGCCTTCATTTTTCATTTCCTGTTAAATGTGATCTTACTGTCTGAACCCTCTCCCCGGATATTTTCTTTGTGATTTTTATATGGCATTTACCAAATGCTGCCTTATATTAGAATCCTTTGTTTCTCCTATCTCCACCCCACTAGAGTGAATGCAGCCTGAGGACAAAGACCATATGGTCCTCATCTCCGATCTCTGCCTTGCACATGGGGGCATTCAATAATTTTTCTAAAATTTCCTGACTATATTGAAAAGAGGTTGTGGGTTGCCCTTAAATAACCCTGCCATTGCTTACCATTACTCCAGATGTTCTTATCCTTTCCTATTAAGACGCATGCTTTTTTTTTTTTTTTGATGTAACACATGTGTGTCCTTTATATGGCTATACAAATATTATGTGTTGCATTATAGGTAGCTAGAAGACGGGAAGACAGGCACTTTTTACTGTTTAGTTTATGGAATGCTCAATTCAAAGGTTTGCAAATATAAACTCTTACTAAATCTTTTATAATAATAATCTTAATCATAAATCTACTTACAGAAGATTGTTTTATAAATCAAGGGTTCTTAAACCAGGATGGATCTATATATAAAATTAAGTATTTATGCATAAATGTCTATTTTTCTCTGTAGAGAGGGTGCATAACTTTCATTACGTACAGCAGTTTGTTACCCCAGAAAGAGTAAGAACTATTCTTATGAATCACTACATCTACAGAAATGTTTTTACTTTGTCCCAACTCATTACTTGAAAGGAATTTTTAAAAGTATCAGTAGTTGTTTCATAGACAACAGAACCAGTCATAGAATCATTCAGGATAGTTCCTGATGCTACTTCCAAACCTCTACCTTGTCCCCACTTTGCTACCATTCTTGCCTTCAGCTTAATTGAAGAACAAAATAATGAGATCACACACATGATGTACAAAGACCTCACCATCTGCCACATACATCTTCCTCTTCATGCCTTCTTTTGGAGGCCTCTGCTGTTTTCACAGGAGGTTTTTATCCAGATTCCCACTATCGAAATTCTTAAATGAACCCTTCTTTCTCATGCAAACACTTCTGGCCAATCCCACGGTTTTAGATAAGTGTTTGTTTTAAGAGGAATAAAATTTCTTCTAACAGCGCCAATTTCAGGTGCTAGATCCATTAGCTTTTCCTGATACACTTTAGAAAAAGGTAATGAGAAGTAAACTTCTGGATTACTATTAAAAACCTGCTTCTTGGTCAGTTTTCTGCAAAAGCTATCTCTCTTTCTTCCTCTGTCTCATGGACCATTAATGATTTTTCTGTATCTTTCTCCTTTCTGTCTTATTCCCTTCGGGATTCACTCTTCCACAGTGATTTAATTTAGTTAATGTTCTAATTAGTGCAACTTCCACTCCAGCAGATTCCCTGAGCTTTCACATCAGTGCTTTTCCATATAATAAACTCCATTAACAAGTCTCTGAACATTAAAGAAAAAGGAAGCAGTTGTTTAATGCAATAGTCTCTACCTCATTTGCCCCTGTCTTCTCGTCCAACTTTCTTGGCTATTCTGGAGCTTCATCAGCAGATAATTCCATCAACAGAGAATTAGGGCTGAGCTTTTTTAGTAGGTACTGTCCCTATCATCACTGTAAGTAAAAAATATTTTTATACACAAGTAAAACAACATCCCTTAGAATGGCTTTTTTTTTTTTTTTTTTTTTTTTGAGACAGAGTCTAGCTCTGTCGCCCAGGCTGGAGTGCAGTGGCTTTCGATCTTGGCTCACTGTAACCGCCACCTCCTGGGTTCAAGCGATTCTCCTGCCTCAGCATCCCAAGTAGCTGGGACCACAGGCGCATGCCACCACACCTGGCTGGTTTTTTTTTTTTTTTTTTTTTTTTTGGTACTTTTAGTAGAGACAGGGTTTCACCATGTTGGCCAGGCTGGTCTCAAACTCCTGACCTGAGACGATCCACCTGCCTCAGCCTCCCAAAGTGCTGGGATTACAGACATGAGCCACCGAACCCAGCTAGAATGGCTTTTTAAAATGCTGTAGTTTTGTTTGTTTTTGTTTTGTTTTGTTTTGAGATGGAGTCTCACTCTGTCACCCAGGCTGGAGTGTAGTGGTGCAATGTCAGTTCACTGCAACCTCCGCCTCCCAGGTTCAAGTGATTCTCCTGCTTCAGCCTCATGAGTAGCTGGGATGACAGACATCCACGCCCGGCTAATTTTTGTATTTTTAGTAGAGATGGGGTTTCACCCTGTTGGCCAGGCTGGTCTCAAACTCCTGACTTTAAGTGATCTGCCTGCCTTGGCCTCCCAAAGTGCTGGGATTGCAGGGACGAGCCACCATGCCTGGCTGAGATTTGTTCTGATATACTCATCTTTTTCTTCCAATCTCCAAGGATTTCCCAGACATAATTAGGAGTATAGTCTAATCTGGACTGTGAAATCAAATAACTAAGTGAACCACAAGATACTATTCAATCTGATGTTCTAAGCAACAGTTCTTAACCTTAGTTGCACATTGAAATCAACTGGGGAGCTTAAAAAAATTCATGATTGTGTCTCATCCCAAGAGATTCTGATTTACTGGTGTAGGATGCAGCACAGACAGTGGGGATTTTTAAAAGCTAATATAGCAGTAGGCAAAGTTGAGAATCCACATTCTAACGTAGTCAGCACAACTAACACAATCAGCTTCAATCAATGAAGCTGAAACAGTGTCATAATACTGTCATAAGACAGTAGAGGGCAGAGTTGGCTTACATTTATATAGAGATAAACCATCTTACATAGGAAATAGCAAGTAGTTAATAACGTAATTTTAACTTTGAACTTTGTGGTTGTCTGTTGCCATAAAGCTTTCCTTCACTGTTAAAGCAAAATTACTTTTTGTCCCCATCTCTACTAAAATACAAAAAAAATTAGCCGGGCATGGTGGCGGGCACCTGTAGTCCCAGCTACTTGGGAGGCTGAGGCAGGAGAATGGCGTGAACCTGGGAGGCAGAGTTGCAATGAGCTGAGATCCGGCCACTGCACTCCAGCCTGGGTGACACAGCAAGACTCTGTCTCAAAAAAAAAAAAAAAAAAAATTACTTTTTGTACATTGGAATTTACTGGGAAGCCCCTGGGGGGCAGTTGATCAATAAGGTCATTGTATAATTTATTGTCCAAACCAGTACATTTCTGAGAATGCAAGGGAGCACTATTAACGATTATGCCAGGACAACAAGTGCAAACCTGTTTTGGGCAAACTGGAACATATAGTCACCATGTCTTATATGGGATCCAGGAGATGAGCTAGAATCTGTAACACAGCTTTATTCATTAAAACAACTAGTAGAAACTATGTACTTATGCTGTGTACTTATGCTTATTAAAATCTTCAGCATTATTTTTGCGTATGCCCTATCTATCGATCGGTGTTTAGTATCATTCTAGGGATCTTGGGCAATAGAAGAGAAACTTTTTAAAGTATCAAGCGTTATACAATTTAGTTGGGAAGAGAAGACTGATACAGAACTTTGTTCTGGTATATAAATCACAAGAACCCCTTCAAAGATCCTTTCAGTAAGCAGAATATAACAAGTAAAATAAATAATGAATTAGTGAGAGATAAACTGTAAATTATGTACATGCCGTTCTTGACTTGTTGTGGCTCTTCTTAGAGTTTCTGGTCATGGTCCTTGCATGCCTCCAGCACTTCCAGTAGGCAGAGACCAGTTGAATTCCTGAACTGCTCTGGGTCTAAACCTTAGAATTCTCTTCCTTGTGAGCATAGCTTCTCTATTCTCTATTTTCATAGCTTCTCTATGCCTTCTGTAACTCTTTAAATAGTTAACCTCTATATCATTGATCCCCAAATTGAGTCAAGGAATTTGAGTATGAAAGGTATGATACAAATGGCAAAAAGCAAATAATATACTACTAACAATCACTTAAGTCAGCAACAAAAAGATCCCTCAAGTAGAGAAGTTTAGACCCCGTTTGGACACACAGATCGCCCATCCCACACGGAGATTCCCCTGTTGGGTGTTCCAACTAAGCCGCACGCTTTTTGACTGATAACAACCACGGTGGTGACCCGTATTTATGATCTCCCACAAGATTTTTTTTCTACCAATTTTCAACTTCAAAACTGTTATTCACCATTTTTCTTTTTTTTTTTGAGATAGAGTCTCACTCCTTCCCCCCGGCTGGAGTGCAGTGGCACGATCTTGGCTCACTGCAACCTCTGTATCCTGGGTTCAAGTGATTCTCCCACCTCAGCCAGGATTATAGGCACACACCACCACATATGGCTAATTTTTGTATTTGTAATAGAGACAGGGTTTCACCATGTTGGCCAGGCTGGTCTTGATCTCCTGACCTCAAGTGATCTACCGCCTTGGCTTCTCGAAGTGCTGGGATTACAGGTGTGAGCCACTGCACCTTGGCCACCATTTTGCATGTAAGAAGCTTATTCTCAGCCATGTGCAGTGCCTCACACCTGTAGTCCTAGCTGCTTGGGAGGTAGAGATGGGAGGATTCCTTGAGCTCAAGAGTTTGGAACCAGCCTGGATAACATAACAAGACTATGTCTCTCAAGAAAAGAAAAGAAAAAAAAAAACCATATTCTTCTTCTTTTGCTGACTTACCTTGTATGAATTCCTATTTGATATTTAACTTTTATTATAATTTGTTCTGCATTTTTTCATGTTTATTTGAGTAACATAGTTATCAAGGTTAATTAGGCAACCTTAGGAAACTCAAATAATTAAAGCACGGTAGTAAAGAAAACAAAGTTATAAGATCAATCCTGTCATAAAATGGTTACGGTTTGCTATGGTTTGAATGTGTTCCCCAAAGTTCATGTCTTGGAGATTTAATCCCCAATGCAACAGTGTTGACAGGTGGAATTTTTTTCTTTTTTTTTTTTTTTTTTTGAGACAGAGTCTTATTCTGTTGCCCAGGCGGGAGTGCAGTGGTGTGATCTTGGCTCGCTGCAGCCTCAGCCTCCCAGGCTCAGGTGATCCTCCCACCCTAGCCTCCTGAGTAGCTGGGACTACAGGCATGTACCACCATGCCCAGCTAATTTTAAAATTTTTTGTAGAGACTAGGTTTTGCCATGTTCCCAAGGCTGGTTTCGCATTCCTGAGCTCAAACAATCCATCCAGACAGGTGGGATATTGAGGGAGTTATTAGGTCATGAGGACTCTGCCCCCATAAATGCATTCATGTTATTATCTTAGGAGGGCATTCATTATCAGGAGAGTGGATTTGATAAGATCAGCCCCTTTTGCCCTCACGCTTGTTTGCTCTCTTGCCCTTCCACCTTTCCTCCATGAGATGATGCAGCAGGAAGGCCTTCGTACATTCTGCTGCCATAATAACTTGGACTTCCCAGCCTCCAGAAGCATGTGCCAAATAAATCCTGTTTATTGTAAATTACCCAATCCATGGTATTCTGTTATAGCAGCACAAAACGAAGTAAGGATTGTTTCTTTCCACAGCCTCAGGTTGCGTCCAGTGGCCAGTGTGATGGCTTGACAGGTCTTCCCATTGCTCATGGGATGGACTGGTAAGGGACTGAGCATGGGTCAGGCAACTCCTTCCACACTAACGATGGGATGCCTGAATGAGCAAAACAGGTCAGCTGAGCCGGTTGTGTATAAAAAGAATAGTTTTTTTTTAAATCTTTGTGGCACAGTTATTTCATTATCTGAGTTATTGATGAGAATATTCAGACCTTGTCTTCCTTTAGTTCACTGCTGTTTTGTTCTTGCCCTCACCATCCTCTCTATCAAGGCTTATTCACAGATAAGGATCCCATATCTGCCATTTATATTTTACTATATTTTCCCCCACATTGAAAACAACTTTATTCTTTATTATGAAATATTCTATGCTTATAAAAGACCTAAACCTCTTAGAAAAATAGAGAAGGAAGTAAGAATTACTCTGAATCCCACCATCTAGAAATCACTTAGATTTTTTTGGAGTATCTTTCCTAATATGAAATGTCTCATTTCTTAATCAAATAGAAATTATTTACAGCCTACTTAAAAAAAATCAACAGTATGTCATGACATCTTTCCCTATCAGTAAGTATAAAACCACATCACTTAAATGGCTCCATAGAATTTATATGTGTGTGTTGTGTGTGTGTGCATTCACACCATAATTGGTTTAACCAATCCCATTTTGATGAACATTGAAGTGATTTCCAATTTTTCATTATTATAATGAACATCTACTGTGTTCTTAGCATAAGTGTAAAATATAGAAAGCTAAAGCTAAAAGAATCCTTAGAGACCAGCTAGTTCAATGCCATCATTTTGCAGAAGAGAAACTGAGGTATAGAGAGGTTAAGAGGAAGTAGAATCCAGGTCTTTTGCCTTTACATCTACTGATCTTTCTGGTTTACCCTGCTACTATCTTAAAAAAAAAATTACTTGGCTCTTAAAATGTCACTAAGTGGAACCAACTTTTTTTTTTTTTTCTTATGCCAATAGCCAAAATATCCTACCTTAAAAGCCAACTCCTTCCAGGGTCATTGCATTTTAAGATTTGTTTTTAAGGCTGGGCGCAGTGGCTCACACCTGTAATCCCAGCACTTTGGGAGGCCTAGGCGGGTGGATTACCTAAGGTCAGGAGTTCGACACCAGCCTGGCCAACATGGTAAAACCCTGTCTCTACTAAAAATACAAAAAAAATTAGCCGAGCATGTGGCGTGTGCCTGTAATCCCAGCTACTTGGGAGGCTGAGGCAGGAGAATCACTTGAATCTGGGAGGCGGAGGTTACAGTGAGCCAAGATCTCACCATTGTACTCCAGCCTGGGTGACAAGAGCAAAACTCTGTTTCAAAAACAAACAAACAAAAAAGATTTGTTTTTAGTTATGAAATAAGTTAGCAGATTCCTGTACTGTCTTTGGAATAAAGGCAGGATAGGGATATGCTGAGTATTTGAAATATATGGGGCTGGTGCCTACTTGTTTATTATGCCTGGCAGTATTTAGTAAAGGAGAAGGGTGAGGGTGGAGAAATAGAGTTAGGCAGCAGTTGGGGTCAGTAATGGAAAACAAATTCCCACTCACAGTTTGGAACTCCTCCCAAAAGAAGGGTCTACAGCTTTCCTTTGGTTCAGTTTCTGCTATAGAAGGTCAAGAGCTGGGTGCATAAGTGCATTTTGATTACTAAGATGGAGATGGAATAGAACAAACAGCACAGAGTTGTTACTCTGTACATGCTTAGCATAATGTGGGGCTAAATTCTTGACTTAATTAATGACTTAAAATATTAGGTTATAGTATGAATCATCTACATTAAATATCATGGGATTTGTTAATTTAAAAATCATGAGATACTGCTCCTTGAATAAATGATGCTTTAATAAGCAAGACATTTGAATTTCTATATGATCTTTGTAAAACTACTTAAACTCTTTCTTAATTTCTTTATATAGCAGTAAGGATAATGATAGCAATTTACTTCATGAAATTGAATAAAATGATATAAGGCATTTGGAAGAAAGAAAATGATACACTTTTAAAAATAGAATTTTTCATACAAAAAAGAAAATGAGGAAAATGGTATTTCTGAGAAGACCCACTTATATTCTGTATGAATTCTATAAAACATACCATGTTTGAATTGAATCATAGTTTCTTGTAGACCAACTTTAAAGCACTGAAGAAATATCCAAACAGAGAAATTGAGCAGTTGTAGAAATATTCCATAGAAAAGAAAATGAGATGAATTTGCAGAAGTAATGGAGTTTTTTATTGCAATATCTTTCCAAACTTTATTGAAAATTTCCCAAAGGTCTTGGTTAATATTAAGAACAAATATTTGTGAATTTGGAAACTGCTCACTAACAAATAAAAGCAATTAACAAGACCATTTATGCTGGCAGTGATTATCATATAAACCAAATTTGTTTTATTGGTTAAACTGTTAGAACTCCAGCTGTCATTCCATATTAACAAATTTGATTTTTTAAATTATATTTTCTACCCTTGATTTGAGTTCCTGCCTTGATAAATATTAATAAAGGAAGAGAATGAAATTTTCAGGGTTAGTTACTCTCAGCTATCTACTTGCAGACTACCCACTCTGTGGAGTACTCAAGGTAGAGTGTTAATATCAAAACAACATTAACTCACTCTTTATAATGCGTTTGGATTCATCTTCCTATGTTCTTAATCCTGCGTTCTCAAGGCTCTGGCATATTGGAGTATGGGAGTTGGAGCAGGGCCATTGCCCGAGGATGAGGACTGAAAATGACACTGAGAGGGTGGAGCAGACAGAGACAAAAGCTAACCGAATCATCATTATTGTGTTTGCTATCCCTTGTTATAAAGACGTTGGAAGATGGCAGACCCCTGCCTCCATAGATCAGCTCAGTGGTAGCTGTGAACATAAAACCTACTCGATTGACTCCATTTCTCACCCATAGACAATAAGTTAGGTATGGATGCATCAGGGTAGCTGAGGACCTGGTGAAATTCAGGCACGAATATTGCCAGCTATGTTTCAGGGAATGTGAATTCATTTAAATAACCTTATTCAAACATAGATAGGAAAGTCAATCTCCTGAAAAAAATCACAAATATGCATTTTTAAGCCAAATAGAAATGACTTTTTGAATTACCTACTTCTTTGGTTGATCTCCAAGATTGCAATCTCCTTTAATTTCCATAATGCGTTCATTCATTTATTTACTCATTTGCTCATTAGGCCTTTATTCAGTATATCTTTTGTGTCAGATACTATGCTAAGTGCTGGGAATCTTAAAACTATATCCTGAAAAAAATAGGCAGCCACTGGCTGATTTAAAGAAGCAGAGTGACAGGACCAACTTTCCTTTTCAGAAAATGTACTTTGGCTACTATGTGGAAGCAGAATTGAAGGAGAGGGAAACTGGAGAACGGATCAACAGGTAAGAGGTTCCAAAAACAATTCATTGTGAGAAAAGATGAGGCCGTGTTATGGACTTAATTGTATCCCCCTAAATTCACATGTTGAAGTCTTAGATCTCAATGCCTCAGAAAGTGACTGTATTTGGAGATAAGGCTTTACAGAGGTAGTGAAAGTAAAACTGAGGTCATATGGATGGGCCCTAACCAAATATAACTCATGTCCTTATAAAAAAAAAAAAAAAAAAAAAAGGAGATTAGGACATAGATGCACACAGAGTGGAGACTATGTGAAGACAAAGGGAAAAGACAGCCCTCTACAAGCCAAGGAGAGAGGCTTCAGAAGAAATCAACCCTGCTGAAACCTTGATCTTGGACTTCTAGACTCTAGTACTGTAAGAAAATTAATATCTGTGTTTGAGCCACCCAGGATATGGTACTTTGTCATGGGAACCCTAGCAAATTAATACAGCCTTTGGAACAAGGCAACTGCTATAGGACATTAGCACCGACAGGCCCCAGTTCATCAGATACCCCAGTGTAAGTCTGCCATTATGTCTACTCAAGCTCGTGTGAGGTGACAGAAAACCTAGTCCTGTGTGGCAAGGAAAGATCAGGAACTGCAATATAAGAAAAGATGCAGCCAGGCATGGTGGCTCGCGCCTGTAATCCCAGCACTTTGGGAGGCCAAGGCAGGTGGATCACGAGGTCAGGAGTTCGAGACTAGCCTGACCAACATGGTAAAACCCCATCTCTACTAAAAATACAAAAATGAGCTGGGCATGGTGGCACATGCCTGTAATCCCAGCTACTCAGGAGGCTGAGGTAGGAGAATCACTTGAACCCGGGAGGTGGAGGTTGCAGTAAGCCACTGCATTCCAGCCTGGGTGACAGAGCGAGACTCCATCTCAAAAAAAAAAAAAAAAAAAGAAAAGAAAAGAAAAGATGCTCATTAATTTCCAAACCTGGTTAATGCCTCTATGGACTAGCAGATGACAGGATGTAAATCTTGTTTTGCTTTTTCCTGTTATTGGTGGAGGGAAATTTGAAATTGGTGTCATCTGCCCCTTCAGAGGATGGTTCGTCTGGTATTTGCAAACTTGCTGCAGGCTTTCAGGTTCCTTCTGTAACCATTCTGTTTGAGGCATCTGAAGGGCAAGTTTGGTCCCTAATCCTTGGTTCCTCCATATTGTAAATGGCAGGCTTTTCCAACTGGTCCTGCTGCTTCTTTGTCTTTGAAAGTTGTGGACAATGTGATGCCTCTAGATGTTTCCAAAAATGAAATGGAAATTTCACCTTAATTTTATGAAATGCATCTCTTTGCAAAAGGGTAAAGAAGAAGGGAAGTAATGATTTTTGAGCTATGGGCACCATTCTGATGATTTCTGAACATTATCATGAGTTCTTGATTCCTCCATTGTTGTTGGCGGGGATTTGAGTTTGTGTTGAGTGGAACTTCAGGTTTGTTTGGTTTGGTATTTACATTTTTCAGTAGCTTTTCTACATATATATTAATTTCTAAATTCAAGTGGTTCATTTATTTCACACAAATAACTTTGGTTATGTGATTCAGTTTTTTGTTTGTTTGTTTTTATTTTTGTTTTAGATAGGGTCTTGCTGTGTCACCCAGGCTGGAGTACAGTGGTATGATCATAGCTCACTGCAGTTTTGAACTCCTAGGCTCAGGTGATCCTCCCACCTCAGCCTCCCAAAGTGCTGGGATTACAGGCATGAGCCATCACACCCAGCTCAAAATATTTTTAGGATCAATTTAATTCAAGGCCAAGCAAGTTGGTCTAGCTTATTATAGTTTTTGGTTTATGACTTATTTTTATTCAATGTCTTGGGTTTTATAAATAAAATCATAAACTTTAAAACTGTTCATAAAACTGTGAACTATATTTAAAAATCATCTGGCTGGCAACTGAGTTGGTTTTTATAATCTGAAAACTTATGTTTTTTTTCAACTCTGAGAATTTCTATTCTACTTTCCCATTATTGCCTTCTTCTACTCTCTTTCCTTTCCTTTTGTAACTTCTATTAAGCAAATACTGAACCTTGGGGGATTTTGCTTACATGACTTTCAACCATTTTCACATATTTTCCATCTCTTTTGTCTTTTGCCCGGTGTTTGGGGAAAATTCCTTTGGCTTCTGTTTCCACTAATTTGCCCTTCAAGTAGGTCTGTTCTGCTTCTCAACTAATGGATTTTCAATATCAGAAATGACTTTTTAAATTTCTAGGGTTTCTCACTGATTGTTTGTTATGGATGCAATATCCTTTCAAGACTTACTGATTAAAAATTAAATTCATTTAACATTTATCCTGTTCCTTTTATTAATTTAGTTTCCTCTGATATTATTTCCTTTTATTAGTTGGGTTTGGTGCTTCTCTTTCATGGTATTGGTTCCCCTCTCCCCATAAGATAGTTGGTGGTTGTCCCATCATCCCTTAATGTGGGAATGGGCTTGTCTCCTCTTTCTGCTTATCATAGCCTGTCTTCAGGGGCTGTGAAGAAGGGTCAGGACATGCTATGCCAAGAGACTGAATGGTTTCCATCTTTTCTTGGGACATGCTATGCCAAGAGAGTGAATGGTTTCCATCATTTCTTGGGGTCACTAGATCCCTGAGCTCTGCCCCTCGGGTCCCAGGATCACCACTAACTTTTTTTTATCCCGCAGGCAAACACCTGATATATAATGTGAGCAGGACAGAGGAGGCTCCTAAGTGAATTATTCTGTCTCAGGGCCCTTCCTCCTCTTGTATCCTTTAACTCTTGCTTGCAACTTCCCTACACTACTGCTCCTCCTGAATCTGTTCTGGTTTCCTCTGATTTTGTTTCTCTGTGAATCAGATCTTGCGTCTTTTCTGTATCTCTGGATTTCTTGAACATTGTTGGAATACTGATCCCCCTTTTCCTTATTTTCCTGTGCTTTTAGATGCCTGTTTCAGACATATCTTTTAATGAAATTTGGAGTAGAAGAGAAGCTAACTGTGTGTATTCAATTCACCATCTCCATCCAATCTTTACCTTTTAATTTATTTATCATCTCTACTTATTATCAAACAATACAAGCTTATTGTGAAAAACTCAAAGACTATAGAAATGGAAAGTGAAATTTCCCTTTTATGTTAGATGACTCTAACATAAGTCTCAGCTGGTATCTTCTTGGCCTCACCTGTTGGTTTCAGCTAGAGCTGAGTAGACAGTTCTGTGAAGGCTTACCCCCCAACTCTCTGGCTGTCAACATCTATTCTCAAATGCACACCTTCTCCTCTGGCCCCAGAACTCTTCCAAATCTGCAGATTGCCTGTGTGGAGCTTGCTGGGTAGCTCGGAAGTGCAGACTTTCAACATGGGTGGGAGAACAGTGGGGGCAGTCCCTTGTCCAACCAGGATGAGGGCCAATATCCTATCCTTCACATAGACAATTCCAAGAGGTATTCTATACTCTTCTGAGGAAGTCCCTCCAAACTTGATCCCTATTGCCCGCAACAATGACCTTGATAATGAACCTATGTACGTGTTTCCTTCTCCCTTCTTTTTTTTTGAGACAGAGTCTTGCTCTGTCAGCCAGGTGGGAGTGCAGTAGCATGATCTTGGCTCACTACAGCCTATGCCTCCCAGGTTCAAGCAATTCTTCTACCTCAGCCTCCCAAGCAGCTGGGATTACAGGTGCGCACCACACCCAGCTAATTTTTGTATTCTTAGTAGAGATTGGGTTTCGCCATGTTGACCAGGCTGGTCTTGAACTCCTGACCTCAAGTGGTACGCCTGCCTCAGCCTCCCAAAGTGCTGGGATTACAGGCGTGAGCCACCATGCCGAAACTTTCTCCCTTCTTTTACTCTCCCAATTTCTTATTCCTGGTCACAGAGATCTGTTCCCCTTTCCCTCTTATTTGACAATGCCCTTTTCCTCACTGCAAACCTAAATTTCCTCTATCCCTCAGTTCTGATTTATCATTTCACTATAACTCTATCAGCTGTAAAGCATTTGGGGATGCTGTCAGGATAACACGCTCTGTAGCAAATGAGGTTGTATTGAATTATTTAGCTTTCAACTAAAGTGGAGATAACTAAAGCAGCTGAGCTGGTTCGTAAAATGTTGGGGTAATCTGTCTGCTGATTTGGAGCTTTTATCATATTAATTTTTTCTTACGGTTGAAAATTATAAATTTTAAGGTTACAAAGAAAAATATGTGTGCAACTATTTAGTTCAGTGCCACAAACCTATAGCTAAGGAGTTATCTGTTTTGCATAGTATATAATTACGTAGCTGCAGAACCACTGTTCTAGAGAACCATGAATTTATCTAATAAGTGTATTCATACAAGGTTTTAAAAAACCATAAATACATAATTTCCCTCCATTTTTTTCTATCAAAAGTAGATCAAGGATTTCTGCTTGAGATATATAATAGTCTCAGCTTTTGAAGCTGGCCTGTTTTTCTTGAGCTTTTTTTGCCAGAATTTGACTTAAAATTTTTTTTTTCACCAAAAAGAACTTTCTGTCTTTAACTCAGTAATAGACAAATGCACTCTTAAATGTTGTCAACAAAGCAGAGGAGAGGATCATTGCTAATCTATTGATGACCATGAATGTTTTTGTATCCTCTATCCCATATTATTAGTGTCTCTTGGAAAATTGAGCTGTAATAAGGGTCCAGCCAAGAGGAGGGTGAAGTGAAGAATTCTGTGGCTTTGTAATACCTGGGGCGTTTGTCCCACTCAGCATATCTCAGTGTCTAAATGCCCACCCTCAAGAAGTGGGACTGCGGCAGGAAGTGAAGTATCTTTGCATATGTTCAATATATAAACTAAACTCGAACATCTGGCAATTAAACACCCCTTTCCTGGGTGAATTCTGGAAAACAGCACAATTATCCTCCCAAGCAAATAACTGATGCTGCCTGTTAAGAACACCAGGCAGCATCAGTAAAGTTAAAACTTCTTTCTGCATCTATGCGCTTTTAATCTCCACGGCTATTTCCATAACACCTGAGATTACCTGCGTTGATAGCTGGTGAGAAACCATCCCAGGTACCACAGGTGGAGTAAAGAGATGAAAGCTACCGCAAGGCGCACACGTAAACCTTACTGAACAATGACCTTGTATCGTTAGAAAGTCAAGAAAATGGACTGCCTTGCAAGCTGCCCGTGTTCTGTTGAGTCTCTCTCCGGGGGCAACTCGGAGATGCCTTTTTGGCACCATCGGTTCTAGAATTTCCTCTGGCCTGCTGCACCGCGCCTCATCCAGGCTTGCAGTGAGGCACCCCCACTCGCCCGGAGACCCGGGTCGGCCAGGAGGTGCCAGTGGGCAGGTGTGGCAGCCTGCCTGTTGATTACAGTCTCTGCAATGTGCGAGCGCCTTGGGACTGCAGGCTGCGTGCCGCCAGCTTTGCCTGGTTCATCCTGACTACACTAGGTTTTCGGGCAGACACAGCGACACCGAGCTCGGGCTGGGGGTGGGGGCCTCGGGCCCAGTGCCCGCCCCCTGCCCTCCCAGCGTCTGCTCTCATTGCCAGCCGGGAGAAGCCCGCCCGGGAGCGCGCTTTCTAATGCACCAGCCCCTGGGAACAATCTGTCCCTCCCAAACCCGCCACGGCGGGGGATCACCGCCCGGGTACCCGTCGCGCCCACCCTATGGCCTGAGTGTCTTTTCATATATTTAAAAAACCGAACTGTGTGCAGTGGGGACGCAGGGCGAGAAAGGCTGGAGGGCTCGTTTTCGCCACCAGGCTCGCCTCTCAGGGCTCACGAATTAGGCCCCAGCTAAAGTCCAACCCTATTCTCGCCTCAGGGGGCTCGGGGTGGCGCGGGGTTAGGGGCAGTGAACGACGATGGGGGGGCGCCCCAGGCTCAGCGGCGGGCGGGAAGGCAGAGGCGGGTTCCAGGAGCCGGGCTGAGGCCCGGCAGGTGCCCCCAGGCGCGGAGGCTGATTGGCAGGTGCGGGAGTGGGTGGGGAAGGCGGGGGCTGGGCCTGGCGCTGCGGGAGGCTGCGGCCCCGCCTCCCCGCCCCCGCCGCGGGACTATCTGGTCCCGGCAGCAGCGATGTCCCCCGGCAGGAATGTCCCTCCTCAGATAATGTTATTTATATCTCTGGGCGGGTCCGCGGCTCGGCAGCACCAGGAGCCCGGCGGCCGCTGTGCCAGGAGCCCCGCGCTGCCCTCCTTCCCCTCCGCCGCCGCCCCTGGGCTCGGGGTGGCCCCCGCTTCAGTCCCAGGGCAGGTGAGTCCCACGAGGGCCCGGCGGCCAAGGGAGCTGGGTGCGGGTGAGCAAGGCTGGTACGCGCGGGCGCCAGCTCAGAGGAGCGCTGGGCCCAGGGGGCGTATGACGCGCAGGGCCCAGGGTACCGGGTGGGAGTCCAGCCCCAGTTGCCGGGCGTGGGATGGGAGGGGTGCGGGGCCCGGGAGGCCCGGCAGCTGCGGCAAAGATCATTCCGGGACGCGGGAACGCGCGCGGGCGTCCGAGACACTTGGTGCTAGCTTTGGAGAGCCGGATCCCGGAGAGGCCGTCGCCCCGGGGCGCAGGGAGAGGGTGACTGGGGTGCGTGTTCTCGTCCGCCTCCTCCAGGACCCCGGCCTGGGAGCAAAGGGGATCGCGCGTCTAGCCGGTTCACCGCCGCGCTGCTCTCTCTGCCTTTTTCTGTCGGGCTTCTCGGCTCTGGGGCCGCTCATATCCCTCTTCTGGGGAACTTGGCTGCGCTCTCCCTGGGCCGCCCAGCGCCCAGGCAGGAGGGACAGGTCAGGGCAGCAGAGGGGGCCGGTCCTCCGGGCGCTGGGAACCACGCGGAGAGTGACCCCGTGTAGACCGAGGGAGGAAAGATCCTAGTGCCCTAAGCCATACTTCAAGGACCCCTAGCCTTCCTCTCCCAAAGAGTTCCTCTTTCTCTAAGCTTCTCCAGGCTACTCTACCCTCACCCTCCTCTCCAGTTTCCCCTCTTCCTCTAACTTGGTCTTGAGAAATAGCAGAAAGTGGGATAAATAATAGAAGCTGTAAAACAATCCCCGACTCCCACCAACTCATCCATACTTCCCAGGCTAGGGAAGCAGCTGCGGGGCTGGAGTGCTGTTTCCCTGACAACGAGCTTCAGGTAGGGCCTTGAGTTATAGCCTATTAATATCCAAACAACTGTTTTCAGTGAGCAATTAGAGGCGCCAGGAGTAAGGAAAACGAAAAGAAGTCACTGTTTTTTGTACATCTAAATGTTAGATGCATCAGATTGGGGGGTGGGGTGGGGGGATATAGTGACAGTCTTTTTGTACTGAAAATTTCTGTGAGGAGAGACTAGGTTGTCACCTCCAGGTAGGAGGCAGTCATGCAAAACCCCTGCCTGGAGGTAGTCACGATCCGTATTTTAGTTTCTAAGGAAAGAGATTCAGGCGGCTCCCTAAGGAGAGGAGTTTGCAAATCAAAGATTTTTAGGCACAGCTCAACTGTCCACTGTCCTATGCTTAGCTTCACAGATGGCTCTGAATTTTATTCTAGAATTCCCTCTTCGCCCACCCCTTCCCCCACTATAACCCAAGACAGGTCATTTCTTATTTCGGGATCCAACTTCTATTCTTTTGCTCTGAGTCCCAGGTTCAAAAATGCAATTGAAAACACTTTTTTTTCCTAAGTGCAAAATGATTGTTAATGTATGCTGAATGTCCAGCACCTAACACAGTTAGGCCTGTGCTTGCCTGGAGGCTAGCAGGCTAGCCAGGAAAGGGAATGTTAAACTTACATTGAAGAAGAGCCCACCAGCCTTGAAACCCACCAACTCCAGAGGTGGGTCATTTATACAGAATTTTGTCAAAAACTCTAGAGTAAAGCACCATTGAAAGACATAAACCCTCATGAAAATGTGGTTTTAGACCCCTGAGCTGTTGTTCTTAGCTTTATCAGTGCCCCAGTGGCAATGATTGGGGATGAGCCAGTCCTATTAATCTTGAGTTCTGGGAAGACTCAGAGTCCACTCGTGGAATTGTAAGCACCCAAGGACTCCCAGGCATCCAGGATGGGCCTTGTAGCACAGGCATATCAAGTTCTCCTGAGCGGCTTGCCCAGAAGAGAGTTGGGATACCACCTTTGGCTCTGATCAATGCTTTTTCCAAGTGTTCTGAAGGTGTCCTATAGCAGAACACCTGCTAGATGACTAGTTTTGGGGGTGAAGGTATGACAGGAGCAAGACTTCTACCTGGGATCACGTTTGGCAAAATAAAAATGAGTATTTTAGGCAAGCTAGGTGTGAATGAAAGTTTTGAACTAGAGTCAAAGTCTGACAGGTCTGTCACAGCTCTGGAAATAAACTGTTTTTGGTAAATAAAAATAATAATAGCTTTTATTTATTCTGTCTTTTATGTTGTTGTACCCAGTACCTGGCTGGTAGTGAACCCTCAGTTAATCTTTGTTGAATGAATGAGGAAACCAACAAATGAATTCTCAGCATTTTCTTTATATTATCCAACTTAATTATCATGGTAACTCTATAAGGTAGCTCATATCAGCATTTTACAAGTAAGGAAACAAGTAATCTTCCTTACAAGTAAGGAAGATTAAATAACCTGCTTCATATTACCTAGCTAATGAGAGATGGGTCCAAGATTCAAACTCAGTTTGTTTGGTTCTACCTTCTTTTTAAGGTTAGATACTCAGCAGGGAATATAGAGTATGAGTTGGGAAGATTTGA
Source organism: Theropithecus gelada (assembly GCF_003255815.1). Classification (NCBI taxonomy): domain Eukaryota; kingdom Metazoa; phylum Chordata; class Mammalia; order Primates; family Cercopithecidae; genus Theropithecus; species Theropithecus gelada. The sequence continues at coordinate 66,173,987 of NC_037675.1, read as the reverse complement.
CTGTAGCATTGTCTTCTAGCTTCACAATCTTCATTCCCAGGACCTCAGGTAATAGTTCTGCTTATATCAGAGGAGCTTAAAAAATATTGTCTGAAGACAATATTGGGCATTTATTTGCTCAGAGGTTTTTAGCCTTGCCCATTATTTTCAGGTCATTGTTTCAAGGACAGAACTATAATTTTGGCAGGAGTCAAAGCATGGATTTTTTTTTTTTTTTTAAAGAACAGATTTTCCTTTCATTCCTGGAAGTGGCCAGGAGGGCTTGATGATACATAGGGACAGTGTGATAGGACAGAGGATAACTATAAAAAATTCATGAGGCAAACACTATTGGAGAGGGAAGGGATTTTGGAGGTCACTGAACCCAGCCTTCCATATGCGTACTTACTTGCTTAAAGGCAAGACCTAACTACATGTACCTGATCATTGATGTGTAGCTATGGCACCCATACTCCTTATTACTCGAGCTCACTTCTTTCCTGTCTCACTCTCAAGGCCAATATGGTTTATTTCCTGAAGTTCTGCCTAATCAAACTTCTGAGATTGTATTTCCTTTGGAGGAGATTATGAGAGGATGTGTTTTAATATCCAGTACTTTCATTTTAGTGAAATCTTACAGAAAAGGTATTGAGGATAAGTAGGAGAGAAGGCAGTCTCAAGCATTAAACTCTAAACTGTTCTATAATCTCCCCCATCGCTTGTAAGGTGTACACATGTATACATTTTAAAACAATAGTTACGCACATTACGATCTAGAGACAAGAAATCTTAAGTAATTATGTCCATTTTTGGGGGGCATGGGGAAGGACTTTAGAGAACTATTGAGACTGTCAGATATGTGTTTTAACCTAAACCCAATCACCAAATTGCTCTTGAAGAGCAGCACTTTAATTTCAAAATCAAACACAAAATTTTACTCTCTGCTCAAGACCAGAAAACGTAGGAAACACGACCAGTGGGAGATTTAAAGTAGAGATGGGGTTTCACTATGTTGGTCAGGCTGGTCTCAGGAGTTCAAGACCAACCTGGCCAACCCCATCTCTACTAAAAATACAAAAATTAGCCAGGTGTGGTAGTGGGTACCTGTAACACCAGCTACTCAGGAGGCTGAGACAGAGAATCACTTGAACCTGGGCAGTAGAGGTTGCAGTGAGCCAAGATTGCGCCACTGCACTCCAGCCTGGACAATAAAGCGAGGCTCTGTCTCAAACAAACAAACAAACAAAAAAAAGTGTTATAAAAAAGCAAGGTATAGTGGCTTATGCCTATAATCCCAGCTACTTGGGAGGCTAAGGGAGGAGGATTGCTTGAGCCCAGGAGTTAGAGAGGCTGAACTATGATTGTGCCACTGTACTCCAGCCTGGACAACAGAATGAGGCACCATCTCTAATTCATGAATTAATTAAAAAGTGATTTAAAATACATTTCTTTGTTACGGAATTTTAAAATTATGGAATTTAAAAAAATAACCTCAGATCTACAGATTAACATTTATCAATGAACTTGGGAGGATCAAGAGTGAAAATAACTGTGCTATGTGGGCTGATGAGAAATTTGATTATATAATGAGGACTGGCAGGGAAGTTCATGGATACTGGTTTCTAAAACCATATGGATATCACAAGCCAAAAATGACTGTGGAAAGAAGAAGTTCATCTTTGAAGTAGCTTGTATTGACTCAGTTGGTTTTAACACACAGATCGTAGGTTACTCCTCTGTTTTAGATAAGAAATCTGAGGAGGAAGAGTAGATGCAGTGGTCTGAGTGCCAGAATCATCATGTGGCATTTGCTGGGTTTATCACAGAGATGCTTCCTTCTTCACCGCATTAGGTGAAGGTCACCTGTTTTGGAGATGGAGAGAGTGATTGAGGAAGAGCGTAGGAGGCAGTCAGGAAAATTCACTGTCAGATCTGGCTCCGCTGATGGATTGCCAATTCCCCTTGGTAAATATTTAGAAAATGCCATGGCGTGTTTCCCTCTGTTGCTGCGTGTATTTCTTAATTCACAGCCAAGTGATCCAAATTCTTCCATTTTCAGCCAGCCTCAGCTGAATATCAAACCACTAGGGATCCCTAGCCTTTATAGCTCCCGTAGTCTTAGAGGTGGTCACAGACAGAAAATGCTTCCTTAATGAATTGTCTGCCTAGCTTATCAAATTCCCAAACGACCTTTCATTTTTCTCTTTCTTTTTCCTGGTTGCGGGAAATACTACAAAGCCCTCTTCTTCCTACCTCAGCAAGTCCTTCTCAGGCTTTGCCATAATGTTTTATTTCCACACCGTACCTGTGCAGACCTGGCTGAGGGTAGAATTACAAGGGCAATTAAAACTCAGACATATACCATGTGAGCAGTGGGGGCAAAAGTGGGCTTCCTTTCTTTCACTTGGATGTTATAAATTTAGCAAGTGAAAAGGCACAGGGTTAGAAAAAAATAGGCTTTGCATTGAACCGGGCTCAGATCATCCAGGATATTTATGAAGAGAATAACAGGGCACCTTGACAGCTAAAGAACAATAATTGCTTCGAATTATAGTCAACTTAGGAGTTTCCACCATTGTGAAAAGGAGAAGAAACTTGAATAATTCTGAAAATGAATACGTTGAAAATAATTTCCATTTGTACCAGACTTAAATATGGGCATGTCTCATTTGAGAATTTATAGCAATTCAAATAAAACAAAGCATACTTTAAAGGCATGAATTATGTGGACCAGAAAGAAGTCTGTAACCTTATTCTGTCCCTCTTTCGAGTCCCAACCTGTTTCTAGAAGAACCCTAGGAATGGCAATTAATTTCACCTTCCAGCATATTTCTGCAAGGGTGGAAAAGCAAGAAAAGGCCTTTCATAATACTGACTTCGAGTCGTAAGTCATAGAGAGTTAGAGGTAGAAAGGCCTGAGAAAGAATTGAGATGTATTCAAAAACAGCAGACATTGGGTGTCTACCACGTGTCTTACACTATTATGCTATTATGTGCTGAAGACACACAAAGAGATCAGATGGAGAATCACTGATCTGGTATGAAAATGGCCTTGCAACCAAGTAATGATTCAACAGGATGCCTGAGAGAGAGGGCGCATAGGAGGAAACGTCTCATTCAGGTTGGGGAATCCCAGAAGACCTTTGAAAGTGCCTAGGATTTCCCTAATGGAAGAAGGGAGGATGAGGGGGCCTGCGAGTGGAAGTTTAGGCAGTTGTCCAGCACAGACAATAAAGCATGATTAGATTAGGGGATGAATCGTAGTTCCACATGGCAGAAGTTTGGCCAGAAAGGTGGTTGGGGTTCAGCCTGTGAAGAAGTTTGAGTCACTGGAAGTTTTTAAGTCGTAAAGGGGTATGATGAAATCTCTGTTGACAAAGCTCACCAGTGGCGGTGAAGAGAAAGTGAATTAGATCCCAGCCAGTACAGGATGATGATCACAGATAACTATAGTCCACTCAATATTCAGCATGCCTTTGTCTGCACGTCATCTTATTTTATCTTATGATGACCATGTGAAGGGAAGATCTGATTATTCCTGGTTTCCAGTTACAAAACAGGATTAGAAATGTACATTTATATACTCAAGGTCCCTCTAGTAGTTTACTCCAAAATGTGACTTTGACCCAGTTGCCTAGTTCTGAGGCTGGAGCTGTTTCCAGGTCTTCTCAGTGGAGTAATTGAATATTCTGGGCCTTCTGGTTGAGACCACGTTTGCTTTTTTTCTTCAGCAGAATATTCCACCTAAGTTCATTGGTTCCGGAGAGAAGGAGGGAGACGTTTGTTAACAGTATTACCCTTTACCATAGCCACAGAACCTCAAGAATGGCCCTCCAGAGTATACACAGATGATGTTCCAAAGCATAAATTAATGGATTCTCAGTAGCATGCCATAGATAAATGAAGGGTTCATCTGCCTGTTAATTGATGTTTTGGCTTTTTCATTCCTTTACCCCAGAATCACTGGACATTATTGTGCTTATGCTTCATTTTGGACTTCAGCAGCCTCTTTTTGTCCAGTGATCTTGAGGGCCTTGATTTGTACTTATGTCAGTCTTCAACAAATATTTACGGAGCTCTTATTTAATTTGCCAGACATGCTGTAGGCCCAGGGGATGTAACAGTGAATGTGGCAAAAATGTCTGATGTCATAGAGTGCATATTGTAGTTAGGGGAGAGAGGAACTAAATGACAAGCAGCAGACAAAAATATATATTGTAATTTCAGGTGCTAAAAAGAAAAATAAAGCAATGTGAAGGGAAAGAAGGGTGGTTCTACTATTTCAGGTAGGGTGGTATCTGATGGGGCTTCATCTGGGCTGAGACTCAAATGAAGTGGGGAGAGGGGCATGGGATGTTTGGGAGAAGAGATTCAGGTTGAGTGGCAGTCTGTTCTCACACTGCTAATAAAGACATACCAGAGACTGGGTAATTTATAAAGGAAAGAGGTTTAATTGAATCACAGTTCAGCATGGCTGGGGATACTTCACAATCATGGCAGAAGGCAAAGAAGGAGTAAAGGCATGTCATACGTCGTGGCAGGCAACACAGCATGTGCAAGGGAACTGCCCTTTATAAAACCATCGGATCTCATGAGACTTATTCACTATCATGAGAACAGCACATGAAAAACCCACCCCCATGATTCAGTTACCTCCCATGGCGTCCCTCCCATGACATGTAGGAATTATGGGAGCTGCAATTCAAGATGGGATTTGGGTGGGGACACAGCCAAACCATACCAAGTGAGAAGCCCCCAGCGTGGGACCACTGCTGTGTCCAAGCAATGGCAAGGAGGCCAGTGTGGCCTGAGTGTAGGGCGTCATGGGGAGAGCTGACCACAGTGCTGGAGAGAAAACCGGGTCTGGATGGTACAGGCTTTGTGACCTTTGGGTTTTAGCCCAAGTGTCATAGAAAGCCACTGGAAGTTGGGGGCAGGGGAGTGACTTGTTCAGATTTGTGTCTCAAGTGGATCTTTCTGGCTGCCCTAAGGAGGATTGATTGTGAGGCACAAGAATGGAGGAAAGGAGTCCCATGAAAGCTACTGCGGTGTTTCAGGACTGAGAGGACGAATCAGGATGATAGTGCTGGTGAGATGCAGTTGGGTTCTGAGTATAGAGATTATGGGATTTGGATATAGAGGATGAGAGAAAAAGAGTAAGATGATTCCATTGTTTTTGGCCTGAACAACTGGACGAACAAAAAGGTCGTTTACTGAGATGGTGATGTATTTTATCAAATGTACCACGGGCTATTTTTTTTATTTCTGTTTTTGTCGAGGTGTTGACTTGGAATAGTCTCTGGCAGACTTTTCATTTGAATACACCAAAAAGGAGATGTTTTTATTTTCAGATGATTCATGACATCTGTTTGAAGTGAAGCCTTAGATGTGCTGTGCACTTTGTACTGGTACTTTTAGATCAGTCCCACAATGTTTACACTATGTGATGGAGATTAAGATATGGGAGAAACAAGATTGACATATGTTTCACTTTATTTTTAGAAATGTTTTGAATTGGCTGGTTAAAGCCCAAATATTTTTTGATGCTTCCTTGTTGTCATATTTTAAAAACTTTTAAAATTATAAAATAAATTCATGTACATGGTTAAAACATATATCCATATTATACAAGGGTATACAATGAAGAGTAAAAGTCTTCCCCTAACTTTAGCCCTGTTTCTAAGAAGGTACCATTGTCAGCAGTTTCTGTGTATGCTTTGAGAAGAATTTTTTTTACGTTCAAGCATTTGGCCTGATACATTTTAAGTCATAGCGTTAAGCTAGCAGCATCACGTATTTGAGTGGTAGTCTGTTCTCACACTGCATCAGGTTTCAGATTTAGTAGCCCTCAGGCTAAGCGACCTGGAGTCCACTTTCTATCAACTAAGGGTCTCGCTCTCCAAACCATCCCATACTGAACCACTGTCTTTATCATATAACACCCCTTCTCAAAAGCCACCAGTGGTTCTTCTCTGGGTCGAGGTAGAAATCCAAACTCATAAAGTTGGCTTTTAAGAGCCATTGTTTAGGCACCAGTCTCTTTTTTTCTACTCTTTTACCACTTTCCATCACAAACTCTCTACTTAAACTAAGTTTCTCCGCTTCTGCTTACTGAGTCCTGAACATTTTTCCCAGATTTGGAGTGTTTGCCATCAGAACCTGGGTTCAAAGCTGTGTCTTCTTCCTGGAACACTTCACTCCACAGTAATCTCTCCCTTCTTCAAACTTGCTAAATTAGGGCTAGATACATGTACCCTATTTGAACATAATCACAAATTTTTTATTATTATAAACTTTCCTTGTATCTGTGTATTATTTGCTCAAATATATGCAACATAAAATTTACCATTTTAACCATTTTTAAGTGTACATACAGTTTAGTGGCATAAGCACATTCACATTGCTGTGCAGCCATCACCATCATCCCTCCCCATCATCATGAAAAAGATGGACTTTTTTCATCTTCCAAAACGCAAGCACTGTATCCATTAAACACTAACTCTCCATTCCCTCTCCCTCCATCTGTCTATGGACACTTGGATTGCTTCTACTCTTGCCTATTGTGAATAATGCTGCTGTGAACATGGGTGGGCAGATGTCTCCTCAAGACCTTGCTTTCACTTCTTTTGGACATATACCTAGATGTGAAATTGCTGGATCACATAGTAATTCTATTTATAATCTTTTAAGGAACCCGTCCATGCAATTTTAATATTTCCCCTTGGTATTTAACATCTCCAAAGGGAAGGGCAAAAATTTATTAACATCCTCATTTTGGGGGCCAAACTGAACTTGAGAAGTGTTTATTTCAGAACACTGTCTTTGGGTGATAGTTCGTCATCACAGTTCTTGAATTTGTTCATTTATTAGTTTGCCTATTTTTAGATTGTAGACTTTTAGAGGACAGGCAGGAGATGTTTAATTTGCTTTGTAGAGCATGTAGCCCAAGCTTAGGTGGGGAAGGGTGTAAATATTATGCGATGTTTTATTTCAGCTAAAAAATCTCCTTGAGCTGGATGACAAGAGTCTGGGTTGCTTCCAGCTCCTTTTCTCTTGCTGTTTGCCCTTGGGCAAAGAACTTCCTCTTTCTCTGACCTTTTTTTTTTTTTTTTTTCTTTTTCAGGGCTTTTTGTGTGTGTGATTGTGATGGTGCCTTAACATTTATCATCATCCTTAACATTTTCCTTGTGGATTCCTCTGTAAAACTTACATGTTGCCTTCTCTTCATAACCTTGCCTGACAGCCCCTCTTCCTTGCCAGGTCCTGGGGTAGCGCTGATTGCTTCCTCTTTTGTATTTTTACCGTACCTTTCTCATTCCTTTCTTACAGGTGGATCATCTTGTTTTGTAATTGTCAACTTGCCTTCTACACTATTAGTTCAAGCTTCTTGCAACGGGGAACTGAGTCTCACGCTTAAAAACAAAACAAAGCAAAACAAAACAAAATTCAGCACCTAGAGCCATGCTTTATACGCAGAGGGGAGTGGATTAAAAATATTTGTTGATTAAAAAATTAGGCTGGACATGGCAGCTCACGCCTATAATCCCAGCACTTTAGGAGACTAAGGTGGGCAGATTGCTTGAGCCCAGGAGTTTGAGACCAGCCTGGGCAACATAGCAAGACCTGTCTCTACAAAAATTAAAAAAAAAAAGCTGGGCATTGTGGCACGTGCCTGTAGTTCCAGCTACTCAGGAGGCTAAGGTGGGAGAATCACCTGAGCCCGGGAAGTTGAGACTTCAGTGAGCCGTGATTGTACCACTGCATTTCAGCCTCGGTGACAGAGTGAGACCCTGTCTCAAAAAAAAAAAAAAGAAAGAAATTTTAAAAATCTGACCAAGCACAGTGGCTCACACCTGTAGTCCCATCTGCTTAGGAGGCTGAGGCCGGAGGATTGCTTGAGCCCAGGAGTTCAAGGCTGCAGTGAGCTACGATCATGCCACTGAATTCCAGTCTGGACTACAAAGTGAGACCCCATTCAAAATAAATATATTAATTAAAAATTAAAAAAAAATTAAAGCAATTGGTTAGAGTGTGGAGCTCATAAAAAATTAATGAATGTTTGAAATTACATGTATCTAAGTTCGTATAATTTTAACTTGGATACAAGGCATTGTTATGCTAATGAGTTTATTATAACAACAAGTCAACATTTATTGAGAAAGTTATGTGGTAAGCACTATGCTGAGAGTTTTCATGTGTATTTATTATTTACAATCAGACTTGGAAAGTTAACTTACCCATGAATACCCACCGAGTAAGGTAACAGCTGGACTTGAACCCATGTGTGTTTATTCTGGAGTGCTTGCTTTGAACCACTGCGCCTGCTCAAATTGGGGTGGAGGCCAACACTACCTGACTTAATTCTCAGCGTTTCTTTTTTTTTTTTTTAAATCCTTCATCTTTAATGGTTTGAAATTAGAGAGGTAATTCGTTGCATATCTTTATATGTTGCTTTATATTTGCAATGATTTAGCCTAATAGACTTGAATCCCTTTATTAGCTTTTAATAAATAATTAATGTTCTGAATCCTACTTCCGATGTAGTTATTTGACATCTGAGGATGGAGATGCTAATTAGTACCACACAATATACCCACTCTCATAAGGCAGCTGTACCAAAACTGCTTTAGAAAAGGTCTGAATTATTGCCAAATGTGATAGCCTCCTTCCAGACCCGAGGTTTCCGACTTCTCCACAACATTTGACCACTCTCCCATTGAACCTCTGCCCTCTCTGGGCGTCTGTGACCTGGGCCCTCCTTTTTCCCTCCTAGCTTCTTTACCACTGCTGCTACATTTGTTGTTATTGTTCCTTCCTCTCTGCCAGCTTTCAATTGTTGGGATTGCCAATAGGTCTGAATCCTTATCTCTAGTCTGACCTCCTCCTCAATCCCAGATCAGCTTCACAGCAGTCTGCTGCTGTCTTCATTTGCTTCTATAGAGATATCTCAAGCTCACCATGTCATCCTGGGACTTCTCGCCTCCCTTCTTCACCCCAAATCTGCTTTTCTGCCTTTTTTTTTTTTAATATATATATAGCTAGGTTCATGTTGTCACCATCCCCCAAGTAAGAATCTCAGTACCATTTTTGGTCTCTCTTTTTCCCCCCATACTTCCACATCTACTTGGCTGCTCATTTTTCCTCTAAAATTTTCAAATTAGTTCCTTTCTTTTAATTCCCACTGTCACTATTCTTATCTTATGTTTAAATAATTGGCCTTTAGGCCTTCAGTCTCTACCTTTCTAACCCATCCCACACCCTGACCTCAGAATTATTTTTAAAAACCTAAGTCTGACTGAGTCATTCTACTGCTTTGAAACCCTCAATGGTTCACCATTGCCCCAAAATAAAGTGTAAAGGGGCAGGCAGGGGCCTCGGCAATCTGTTCCAACCTCCCTTCCTAGCTTCATTCCTTCTCCATTACCTTGCCTGGGGTGCTTGTGACTTGCTCAACTTCAGGCTCATTTTCCTGCCTCCATAACTTTGCTGCCACTTTTTCTTTCTTTCTTTCTTTCTTTCTTTCTTTTTTTTTTTTTTTTTGAGACAGAGTCTCGCTTTGTTGCCCAGGCTGGAGTGCAGTGGCACAATCTTGGCTCACTGCAAGCTCCGCCTCCCGGGTTCACGCCATTCTCCTGCCTCAGCCTCCTGAGTAGCTGGGACTATAGGTGCCCGCCACCACACCCGGCTAATTTTTTGTATTTTTAGTAGAGACAGGTTTTCACCATGTTAGCCAGGATGGTCTCGATCTCCTGACCTTGTGATCCACCTATCTTGGCCTCCCAAAGTGCTGGGATTACAGGCGTGAGCCACCGCGCCCGGCCTGCTGCCACTTTTTCTATGCCTAGAATCTTTCCTCTCTTTCCTTAGCCATGAACTCTTTTTTTTTTTTTTTGAGACAGAGTCACCCTGTTGCCCAGGCTGGAGGGATAGAGGACAGTCGCATGATCATGGCTCACTACAGCCTCCACCTTCCAGCTTCAAGTGACTCTCCTGCCTCAGCCTCCCGAGTAGCTGGGATTACAGGCGCCCATCTCCATGCCTGGGTAATTTTTGTATTTTTAGTAGAGACGGGGTTTCGCCATGTTGGCCAGGCTGGTCTTGAATGCCTGACCTCAGGTGATGTGCCTGTCTCAGTCTCCCAAAGTGTTGGGATTACAGACGTAAGCCTCCACACCCAGCACAGCCATGAACTCTTACACATATATGCCTTAAGACCCCCATCAGCTGTAACCCCTTTTTGAAGCTCTCCTGAAACTTCTTTCCCTCTACTGTGACCCCAGAAGACACACATTCCTTCCACCTTTGCTGTCCACACTGTAGCCTGGCTGGTCATGCACAGGCCTGACTCACCTCTAGATTATGAGTTCCTTGAGGAAGAGATGGTGTCTGATGTCCTTGGGGACACTCGTGCCCAACTCAGGGCCTGGCTTATGTTCAGTGCTCAAGAAACAAGTTGAATTGGGTGATAGGGGGAGGTTTCAAGAATATTAGGCGTTGTAAATAATCCAGAAATTAATGACCTATAAAAGATTATGAAGAGGGGCTAATGGAAGACACTATGGATGGGTTGGAGGTGAGGAGGGAAGAGGATTGCTTTAGACCTGAGTGGAGGCTGTCTTCCACCTCTGTATTCTCCACAGTTTCCCATTTATGAGAGGAACAAATAATGGCTCATTTTAACTTACATCATCAGATATGTCTATTGCTAGAAAAATTTAGTTATTCATCCAGAATACAGTCACTCCCACCTCATTTTTCAGTGAATGTTTGAAGCTGACCCTCAGAATGCAGCTATGAAAGGCTCTTTGACTGTGCATTTCAGATCCATGGACACAAGATTTGTTTCATAACAATAAAGAGTTAAGAAAAACACTTAAGAAAAAAAAAGACTGAAAATTCCTGTATAGAGGTTTTATTTTTCTGGGTACAGTTAATCTGTTTACTTGTTTGTCCTTAAGGCATGTCAAAGTAGGAACTACCTTGTAATATATTACAGTATTTATTGGTTGGTTTGTTCTGCCCTCATTTCTGCCTTACCCGGACAAAAAGTGAACCTCACCAATGGCTGGACTCACCCGAATTCTGCTTGCTCAGGCCTCTGAGCATGTTTTGTTTCTTTCAACAAAACTCTCTGTCATGGATGCACTCCCACTGCAATCCAGCTGCTCTCTTTTCCTGCCTCGTCCTGCACCCAGTGACTGATAGGAGCTGGTATTTAACTTCCAGAGGCGGTGAGTGGAGCTACGAGGCCTCTAAGTATGTGGTGGGGTCTGAGATGAGCTGATAAGCGGAAGGCCCTCAAAGGCCTTGGCAAGATGTGCCTGGGATAAAGAACGGCAGGGGACAAAGTTAGGCCTTGTGAGGGGGACCTGAGGGCAGTGAGGCAGAGGAAGGGACTCAGCCAAGACAACTGAAGAACCCATTGAGCTCTGACAGGTATCCTGAGGCCAGCGATAAGCAGACAACAGTCAGCAAACTCAATGGAGAGCTGACAGTGAGGGTGGGATAAACAACTAGCAGCTTCTAGAAGCTCTGGAATGTCATGAATGCCAGTGATCATCACCCCATCTCAAGGATTACTAGGCACCATAGTGAAGGTCACCAGTAGGCTGACTACTAGTTAGTGGCCTCACTGCATACTCTTCAAGTGAACAGTCTTATTCATTTCATAGATGTTTTACTTTGTGGTGTTTTAGCCACGCCATGGTCTCTGTTTTTCTCATTTAAAATCCAGCCTGCTGCTCGTAGAGTCAGTAGAGCAGGCTCTGCCTTTCTCTGCAAGGTGGGTGTGTGCATTCTGTAACCGCTTTCTGGAACTATTGGGAAATCTTGATGCCCAAATGTTCAACCTAAAGTTGACGCAGGAGGGTTCTTCACTGTGTGAAGTGATGGGAGGAATGAAGGTGTTTGCAGGTACAGGGAGTGAAGTAAGATGGTAGAATCAAAGCAACTGCTCTGGGAGAGGAAGCCAGTACCCTCTGCAAAGCAGAGACCTATACCTGTGAGGGCAAACTGGGTCATTTGTGTTTCAAAGCTGTGTGAAATCTCTTTGCCCAGGAGACTGAAAGAGTACTCCATGGATCCAGGCTAGCCAGGCTTTTCTTACCATGGTCGCTGGTGAGTCCAGTGGGTGTATGGTAGAGCTGGTACTCAGTACGGCGTCCTCAATGTAGTAACTCCATTGGCAGCCTCGGTTTAGCTACTCTCACTGCATCTGACCCAGAAAACGCTCAGAAAATGACTGCAGTGAAACGCGTCTTCAAGGTGAAGCTTTGAGTCCACGTGGGGGAGGGATGCGGAGTTGATCCCAAGGGCTCAATACTTCTAAATGTGCTGGGAGTGAGCTTTGTTTATGCTCTGACCCAGAGGAAGTCACTTTACATCTCACCCTGCTTCTACCAGCATAGAGTGCCTTCTGCTTGTTTTGCATAAGCTGTGTGCCTCCTCTGCAGAAGAGGCACAGAATGAATTGGGAGCTATAAAACTCCTGGCAGTCATAATTCTTTGTGAACAGCAGAGTCTGGTGAGCAGTGTATTTGGTTGGCAAGTGATCATTACGGTCTATACTTGGTTTCTCTGTCTGTAAGACGGTGGGAATGCTTTCTCACTGAAATGTGAAGGGGGTCAAAATGAAATCGTGTATACATTGTCCTTTTTCTAAGACCCGATGCTTAAAGCATCAAGACTCATCAAAGAGAGATGTTCTATGGATAAAATCTACTCCAAGCATCTTGCAGACATTATCTAATTGAAATTGTCCCTGAAGAGCATCTTGTTCAGCTCCCTTATTTTACTAATAAAGGAGATTTGGAGGGGAGTGATTGGCATGAGCTTGCATAGTTCGTGCAGGACTCTTGAGTGAAACCCAGGTCTCCTGATCTGTGGCCTAGACCTTTTTCCCTGCCTGTATCTCTCCTTCCCTCTCCTTCTTCATCTTCTACAACTTTTTAAAAACCAGTTTTTAGAAATTATAACATGAACATGTTATTTTTACCCAGGGTAAAAATAATTCAAACAGTACCAAAGAGTATAAATAGCACTCCTAGACTCGTTACTGCAGAAGAGGCACAGGTAACAACTATTAACAATTTGTTGTCTATCCCCTAGAGATTTTCCAGGCACATATAGATATACACACATAGATACAGATATGTGTTTTTGTAGGTATATATATGTGTATATTGTGGTCTTTTATTTTTTCATACAACATTGTAACTTGTCCTTTTGACTTAATGATGAAACTCTTTGGATATCTTTCCATATTAGGACATAGAGGTTGACCTCTTTTATTTTTCTGTTTTTGAGATGGGGTCTTGCTCTGTTGCTCAGGCTGAAGCACAGTGATGCAATCATAGCTCACTACATCCCTGAACTCCTGGGCTCAAGTGATTTTTCTGCCTCAGCCTCTTATGTAGCTAGGACTACAGGCATGCACCACCATACCTGGCCTTTTTTTTTTTTTTTTTTAAAGAGATGAAGTCTCACTGTGTTGCCCAGGCTGGTCTTGAACTCCTGGGCTCAAGTGATCCTCCTGCCTTGGCCTCCCAAAGTGTTGGGATTACAGGCATGAGCCACTATGCCTGGCCTGACCTCTTTCATTCTTATCAGCTGTGTAATATCTTATGCTCCTTCTATTTCTTCATGATGAGTTTCAGAATTATAAGCAGCACTGTGGAATTTGAGTCCTGAATTCATGATGCCAAAATAAGAATCTCTATTTTACATGAGACTCCGGTAAGGGGAATGACTTCTGACAAGGTCACATGGCCTAGATAATTGAGAAATCTGAGACTCTACTTCTATTTGCTGATGCTATGTACTTATGGGCCCCAGTCATATGCCAGCTGCCATGCTAGGGCTTCGAATACCTTCACTCGTTTAATTCTCAAAATAGTCCATTCAGTGTGATGTTGTAATTGCCATTTCACTGATGAGGAGGCTGAGGCTAGTCAAGCTAAGTTTGCTTTGGTTCACACAATCAATTAAGTGTCTGACTTCAGATTTGTACCCAGATCCACTTGACCCAAAAGGCAATGCTATTCTCACTGTCTGAAATCTAGGACACTAGGGAGAATGGTTATGGTGAATTGAACCAAGCATTTTTTAATGGCTTTCAAGTTTGGCTAGAAACTTGGGACCTAGAATCTACTATGTGCATAGCAATGACATGGAGGACCAAGTAGCAGTGGAGCAGAGACAGAAATGATGCAGGGAGGTGGGGACAAGAAGTGGCCGCTCCTCAGGACATGTTATTATCTGTTTTATGCTAGGCTGTGTGGAAAACACAGAGGTCATTTGTTAAGGCACAGTTCTCTGCTCTTGAGAGGTTTGTAGCATGACACAAAGTGGACCCAGGTAGGTGCCATTGTGGGGCTGGCTGCAGAATGATCCAGGGTCTACACAAGCTCGTTCAACCCAAGGCCTGTGGGCTGCATGTGGCCCAGGACAACTTTGAATGTGGCCCAACATAAATTCATAAACTTTTAAAAAACATTATGAGAATCTTTTGAAAAACAATTTTTTTTTTAGTTCATCAGCTATCATTAGTGTTAGTGTATTTTATGTGTAGCCCAAGAAAATTATTCCAGTCCAGCCCAGGAAAGCCAAAAGATTGGACACCCCCTGGTCTACAGGAAGCCAAGACTGGTTTGGACTGGGGACCCAGATCTTAGGGCACCATCAAAACTTTCTAACAGGGGAGTGACATACAACCAGCTATGTTTTAGGACACCCTGCAGAAATATAACAAACGACTCAAGAGTGTCTAAACCAGGGCAGTAGGAAGGGAAGAGAGGCGGTGAATTCAAGAGCTTCTGAGAAGTCAGAGTATCTGTACTTTCTATGTGAGGTAGGATCCAGTTCAGTATTTTCAGGCCCTACCACATAAAGGATCAAAGATATTAAAATTTGCCAATATCCCATATTAAATATCATGGGGTGTGGGGTTTTTTTGTTGTTGTTGTTGATTTTAGTTTTTTGTTTGTTTATTTGTTTTGTGACAGAGTCTCACTCTGTTGCCCAGGCTGGAGTGCAGTCAGTGATCATAGCTCACTGCAGCCTCGAACTTCTAGAGTCAAGGTATCCTCCTGCCTCAGACTCCCAAGTAAAAGCATGCTAGCATGCCCCACTAATTTTTTTTTTTTTTTTTTTTTTTTTTTTTTTTTGAGATGAAGTTTTGCTCTTGTTGCCCAGGCTGGAGTGCAATGGCATGATCTTGGCTCACTGCAACCTCCGCCTCCTGGGTTCAGGCAATTCTCCTGCCTCAGCCTCTCCAGTAGCTGGGATTACAGGCGCCCACCACCACGCCCGGCTAATTTTTTATATTTTTAGTACAGACGGGGTTTCACCATGTTGGCCAGGCTAATCTTGAACTCCTGACCTCAGGTTATCTGCCCATCTCGGCCTCCCAAAGTGCTGGGATTATAGGCGTGAGGCACCGCGCCTGGCCCACCCCACTAATTTTTAAATGTTTTTACAGAGATGGGGTCTCACTATGTTACCCAGGCTAATAAAACATTTTTGTTCTCGGAAATATTTGAAAGGATTTTAGAATTATTCTTAATTTTGATTATATGGTCTTAATTTTGTACTTATAAGATAGTTTTTTTTTTTTTTTTCAAGTCTTAAAGCATTTTTGCAGGTTCTTGAAAATCTTGTAGGTATGTGGTGCCTACTGGCACTTAAGGGGAGGGAGAGAGCCACTGAGTGTGGCTGGAGTTTTCTAGCTCAGGTATCTGGGAGGTTGCTGTTGCTAATTTACTGAGATTAAAGTCTTAAAAGAAAGAGGCACCCTGGGAGTAGGGAGGATGTACAAAGGAAGAATTCAATGTTAACTGTGTTAAGTGGGAAGCAGCTGCAGCGTGTTCTGTGGAGCTGCTGTAGCAAGTTGAGTCCAGGAGGGGCTGGGCTGGGGGTGTCGATTTGACAGCTCTCAGCACAGAAAAGGGAGCGGATCACATGAGAGAAAAGAGAGGCCTTAACTTTGGGTAATGCCTACATTGAAGGGGTGAGTGGAGGAAGAGAATCTAGTAAATGTGATTGCAATATCACAGCACACTGAGGATGAAGAGCCAGGAGAATTCAAGGCCTTGGAAATCCAGCTTTGAGAAAATGATGGTTGATTGTTTCTAACACCGAAGAGGGATCACATCGGAAAGGAGTGTACGAAGGCTGTTAGACTTGGAAGAGGCTCAAGTGACCCTCTAGAAAGCAATTTTCGTGGAAGGATGAAACTCGATGATCAGGAACTACAGAGGGAAGCCGTGACGAGGAGGAGAAGGCAGTGAATGCAGATTGCTTTTCTGAGAAGTTGATAGAAAGAGGATGGTTTGAGAGAGAGGTCAAGGGAAATTTTGTGCATTGAATAACATGATTTTTAGGCCAAGAGGGTGGGGATCCCTTGGAAAGAAAGTGGGGATACTGAGGCAGCTAGGGATGGAGAC
This sequence comes from Theropithecus gelada, assembly GCF_003255815.1. Classification (NCBI taxonomy): domain Eukaryota; kingdom Metazoa; phylum Chordata; class Mammalia; order Primates; family Cercopithecidae; genus Theropithecus; species Theropithecus gelada. The sequence goes on along the minus strand of NC_037675.1, from coordinate 66,157,566 downwards.
AGAGTTGATAGATGCTGGAAGTCTCTGGGAGGCTGGAAAGCATCAAGTGGATGGGGGAGCCGGTCAGTGCACCCACGTGTGTGCCCTGCCATAGATGCCTGGTATCATTTTGAGAACACTTGCCAAGTCCTGTCACATACAAAGAACCATGATAGGTGGCCCTGTGGCATTCTTCACTTATATGAGGCTTGATTATATACTCTCAAGGGCAGGGACACTTTTTTTTTCTCCTTTATTTCTTCAAAAAAAAAAAAAGAAAAAAAACGGGATACATGCGCAGAACGTGCAGGTTTGTTACATAGGTGTATGTGTGCCATAGTGGTTTGCTGCACCTATTGATCTATTGACCTGTCCTCTAAGTTCCCTCCCCTCACCCCCAACCCCCCAACAGGTCCTGGTGTGTGTTGTTCCCCTCTCTGTGTCCATGTGTTCTCATTGTTCAACTCCTACTTATGAGTGAGAACATGCGATGTTTGGTTTTTTTGTTCCTGTGTTAGTTTGCTGAGGATGATGGCTTCCAGCTTCATTCATGTTCCTGCAAAGAACATGCTCTCATTCCTTTTTATAGCTGCATAGTATTCCATGGTGTATATGTACCACATTTTCATGGGCATTTGGGTTGGTTCCATGTCTTTGCTATTGTAAATAGTGCTGCAGTAAACATACGTGTGCATGTGTCTTTATAGAAGAATGATTTATATTCCTACAGGTACACACCCAGTAATGGGATTGCTGGGTCAAATGGTATTTCTGGTTCTAGATCCTTGAGGAATCACCACACTGTCTTCCACAATAGTTGAACTAATTTACATTCCCACCAACATCGTAAAAGCATTCCTATTTCTTCAGGGCAGGGACTTTTTGTTCAATGCTTGTTATTTGTGGATAGAGCAGGGCCTGGCACAGAGGACGTGTTTGTTGACAGACTGATGGACTTATTGCACCTGTCCTACAACATCCTGAGGCAGGCTCGATCTTTTTTTTCTTTTCTAGTGTCCTACTGTGGGATATATGACATATGGATGAGAATATAAGTCATACACATGTAAGTTTTGAAGCATAGTTACAAAAAAAAAGCACAGTCCTGGCTTCCACGCTTGTGTGCCTACCTGGGTGCTCCTCCCCTTTTCTCAGAGCCCTGCCCTCTCAGGTCTTGTTTCTCTTGGAAATGTGGACAACTGAGTTTTTATTGGGACTCTTCCTGTGCCTCTCAGTGCCCCATTCTGGGGCACCAGAATGTTCTGTAGAAGCAGGGAAAGAATATATGACAATCCTTTAGGGGAAACAAAGGGGCTCATTCAATGAGTGAGTGAAAGATGAGACTCCCAGTTGATGGTGATAAGAGGATTTTGTTTCCTGAAAGTTCTCTGGGTGTGAATACACTTTCTTTGCTTGGTTCATGTCACTGGGGGATTTCCTTCTTGCCCAGTGAACAGGACAACTCTTTGCTAAGAAGTCCAGCTCCTGCCATCCCAAACTATTTTTGGGAAGGTCAGAAGCTCAAGGGTCAGGCCATATTTGCTGCAATTCTCTTAGATTCTAGGGGGGAAAAGTATTTTATTCAGTTGGAAGCATCTGACTTCAAGTTTTAGGCAATTTTACCTTTTCTTATTGAGATGAGGTGGGAGATTTAACTTTTCATTCACAGTCTTTTCAGAAAGACAATTTTTTTTTTCTGATCACAAATGTAATGCAAAGTTTTACTAATGTAAAATATTACAGAAATACAGACCATAGAAAAATATTATATATACATATATATATATAGAGAGAGAGAGTTTCCCTCTGTCGCCTGAGCTCAAGTGATCCACCCACCTCAGCCTCCCAAATAACTAGGACCACAGGTATGCACTACCACACCTGGCTAATTTTTATATTTTTTGTAGAGACAGGGTTTCTTATGTTGTCCAGACTGGTCTCAAACTCCTGAGCTCAAGTAATCTGCCTGCCTCAGCCTCCTAAAGTGCTGGGATTACAGGCATGAGCCACCACAGCTCGTCAATTGCTATGTATTTTTACAGAAAATGTTTTATAGTTTACATACTATTTAACAGCTTACCTTGTTTAACTTAGCAGTATATAAAGATCATCTTTCCGCATATGCATACCTGTAGACTTACCTCATTCAAAATTGTTCCACTATATTTCATGATATGGAAGAACCACATTTATTTAACCAATTTTATTTTATTTATTTATTCTTTCTTCTGAGACAGAGTCTTGCTCTGTCGCCCAGGCTGGAGTGTAGTGGTGCGATCTTGGCTCACTGCAACCTCCGCCTCCTGGTGATTCAAGCGATTCTCATGCCTCAGCCTCCGGAGTAGCTGGGACTATATAGCCACGTGCCACCAAGTCTGGCTAATTTTTTTGTGTAGAGACAGAGTTTCACTATGTTGACCGGGCCGGTCTTGAACTCCTGACCTTAAGTGCTCCACCCGCCTCAACCTCCCAAAGTGCTGGGATTACAGGTGTGAGTCATTGCACCCGGCCTATTTAACCAATTTTAAAATGATGCCTGATTAGGTTGTTTCTGTTTTTTATTTGGCTTTTGCTCTAACCAGTAATACAGACTATTTCCAAACTGCTAGAGGTGGATAGTCTGTTTAAGCTAGCGGGGCTGGTAAAATGAGGCCATCTTTACTGGGGAAATGGAAGGCTGAGCCCCAAGACTCCCCTGATGCTCTCCTGACATTCTCCCTTAACAGGCAGACAGACCTTTCCTGTAGCTCAGGACATCACCTGCCCCTTCTCCCAGGCAGGGTCCAGGCACCAGCCTTTTATTGGGATGCATACTTAGACCAAATGCCACTGTCATTTGTTTGATGTTTTCCCCTTCTTCCCTCCTTTCCTGTCTTCTTTTCCTTCCTTCCTTCCTTCCCTCCCTGCTTTCTCTTACTCACTTGGTGTCCAGTTGCAGCTTCCGCTGTCTCTCTCCTCTCTTATTCCAGTCACCTGTGGGTGTCCAGGCTCTGCTAGCTTCCCTTCCCCACAGCAGGGCCTCCTACTGCTCCTAACTGTGATCTCATTTCATACCGGCTCGAATTTCCAGTTTCTCTAGATGGTGCCTTTCTTAGTATCTGCTGCCTTCTCCTATCACCTCTGCAAAATGTATTAAATCTACTGCTTTCACAAGTACTTGCCATACCCTTTAAAGGATTTAAATAAGAATCAAGCTTAACACGGCTGCCGCAGTAGCCTCTTTACTCCATGTTACCTAGCTCTTACCTGCACCCTCTGTTTACTGTACCATGAGTAGTAAATTTCCGTTCCTCGCGAGGTGACTTCATTTGTAGTAGAAACTCCTGCCGTGTGGTGTGGCAGAGAGTACATGCTTTGGCTACGGTCTAACCTGGCTTCAAATCCAGGTTCTAACACTCACTGTCTGTGTGGCCACAGCAGGTAATTTAATCTTTCTGATCTTCATTTTCCTCCTCAGTAAAATAGGGAAGAATAAATAATACCCACCTTGGAGACAGGTATTGCACCTGTGCTATGCTGTGGATGAAAATATGTGTCAGATGCCTGGCACATGACAGGTGAACAAAAATGCTAGCTACTGTTGTCCTTATAGCTCACTTTCTCTTTTGCACATTTGTTGATTTTTAGTAGATCTCATTATGTGCTATAAGGGATCAAAGAATTGATGTATCCGAAGTCTTATTAGAAATGGATCCCATAATGATGTACAATTTTGAACATAAATATCTTTGCCAGCAGTTCCCATATTTCTAGCAATAGTAAATAGAGTAATTAATAAAACAACAATTTAGAACAAGAACTTAGATATTTTCTTGAAGGCCATTATGCTAGAAATAATTTATATTTTTCAGAGAATAGCTGTTCCCATTCCCTCCAAATGATTTCCAGAAGCAGGATTTTTTTTTTTTTTTTTTTTTTTTTTTGAGACAGTGTCTTGCTCTGTTGTCCAGGCTGGAGTGCAGTGGCGTGATTATGGCTCACTGCAGCACTGCAGCCTCAACTTCATGGGCTCAAGTGATCCTCCCACTTCAGCCGAGTAACTGGGACTATAGATGCATACCACCACGCATGGGTAATTTTTAAATTTTTTGTAAAGATAGGGTCTCACCATATTGTCCAGGCTGGTCTCAAACTCTTGGGCTCAAGTGATATTCCCGCCTCGGCCTCCCAAAGTGTTGGGATTATAAGCATGAGCCACTGTGTCCGGCCTGGGATTGTTTTTTCTCTCCTAGATCCAGCAGTTGTATTAGACGATGCTCTTTGTGGTTTCATTATTGCCACAAATATGCACCAAAGGCTTTCTAAGCCAAGACTTGAGGTGTTCATTTGAGGGTTTGCTATAGATTAATATGGCAATGATTCTCTGGTACCCTCACTATCAAATTTGTGTATTGCGGTCGCATGCTGCATTTTGGGGTTTCATACGCAACATTCTGGGGTTACTTGGTTTGGAGTCGAGTCTTTCTTTACTGGTTTCTGGTGCTAATCCCTCAAAGGGTTTCTCAGGACCATATGAACAAATGATAAGGAAATTAAAGCATTGACTCAAATTTTCCTTGATTCTCAGAGGAAAATTAAGAACTTTGTTCCCTTCCCACAGAGGCAGTGAACTTGTCCAAGGTCTCAAGCATGTCGGCAGCAGCTGCCACTTGTTTTTTCTCTGGAGCCATCCTTCCTTGTGGCTGTAACAGCAGCTCTCCCACGCTTGGGGCTTAGTTGCCCTCCTCTGAGACCAACTA